>NC_046972.1:1112793-1115293 GCF_009769545.1 Cyclopterus lumpus
CGTCTGTTTCACTAATGTTTCAAGTTCATCTTATTCCCCAGTGTGGTCTCCACCATCTGCATCAAAGCTCAGAGCTGCTCCATTATCAAACTAAATCATCATTTTTTGTCACAATTGAGTTCACAATTATTTAGCATGTTTCCATTGAACGTCAAGCATTTAGAAAGAACATTTTGTCGCCCACATTTGGAAGTTAAATGCATCAACTTTGTACAACTTTAGCGCAAAATTAAGATTCTAGATCAAGGAAGACCGTTGTTTTCTTGTAAACGTTTGAATGAAGCACATTGATTGTAGAGAGATGAATGTTGATGACAAGCCTGTTTGTGTTTCCAGACGAGCCAGGTGGGAGCACAGTCAGCCCTATCTCACGCTCAGCATGGCTCACTGTGCTCGAGAGCGTCCTGTAAGGCTTAAAATCACCTGGACACATTCTCTACAGTGTATTTCTTGTTCATGTCGGTGACTTAGGATTCTTTTTTTGAAGCCTAAAAATTCTGCCTCCCATCCGACTCGTCTTGAAACACAGACGGGCTTGTTTTTCAGTGTCATCAACATTCATCCCGCTACGATCAATATGCTTCATTCAATTGTTTACAAGAGCACATTTGTCATGAGATTTATATAAGTAATTAAAATGTCTCAATATTTTACCTTTGACTCACCCGATAAACATTTCATTGAATCTAGTCTGTGATGGACATCCTGTGTCGTTGTGGTTTTGTTCTAGGAGCTCCATCGGCACATCGAGGAGGGTCTGGGCAAGAACATGTCAGAGAGATGCTCCACCTCGATCACCAGCTCCCTGCAGGCCACACAAACCGACATGATCGGTATGACTCCTTCCCCTGAGACATCCCCCTGTCTCCAGGAAAGGCTCCAATTTATTGTGTGTGTGTGTGTGTGTGTGTGTGTAGAGGGTCTGAAGCCTCTGCTGCCCAACCTGGTCAGAGAGCAGGTGGACAAGCTGGTTCCTCGTCAGTGCTTCAGCCTCAGTTACGACTTGGCCTGTGACAAGCTTTGCAGTGACTTCCAGGAGGACATCAGCTTCCACTTCTCTTTGGGCTGGACCATGCTAGTCAATCGCTTCCTTGGGCCCAAGAACACCCGACGGGCCCTAATGGGCTACAACGACCAGGTACCACCTCTCCCAGATCAGTACCTGGATGTTCTAGTTGGACCGAGTGAGTGAAGCTTCTGGAGTGCAGATTCACAGTATTTTTGGCAGATGGCATTCATAATGGATTCTAAATCCCCTTATGCAATAGCATTTTTGTATAGTATTTTCCATGAGGTTTGGTTTGTTCAATGCCACTTGTTCATTAATTCACTAATGTATATAGCATAGTGAACCAAAAGCATTTAAACTGTTCACAATGTGTTCCTGTTTACTTTGGGAATCTTAGACATATCATATCGTTCTCTCTTTCTCTGCCTGTGTATCCTTTGTTCTGTTCTTTGAAGTAGCCAAAGGTTCTGCTTTATATCATTAGCTATATTATATTTCACCTGATATCTTCTTTATTCATAGTAGCATTGTGCTGGATCAGGACTGTCAGTAGAGGTCTGTTCTCCCTGCAGGTCCCTCGTCCGATGGCCCTGACTCCAGTCAGCACCAGCATGCCTCCATTCCCACAAAGCTCCGTGACCCAAGAGGAGCTGATGGTCTCCATGGTGACTGGTCTCGCCTCCCTTACCTCCCGTACTTCCATGGGTGTCCTTGTGGTGGGCGGCGTGGTAAGGACACACACACACACACACACACACACACACACACACACTGACTGAAGGCCTGTGTAAAAGAGAACAAAGTGCTGGTAAAGGCTAGAAGGTGGATCTTGAGTTTAAGGGTGTTTTTTTTTTTTCTCTCATATTCAGTTTACTGTATACATTTGAATTTTATGATGCACGTCTTATGACATTTATTATGAAGACTAAATATTGACCTATTGCTCCATGCTTGGTTGTTTTCAAGTCATTACCCTATAATATTTGTTATACACCAGGACATCCCTTCATCCAACCGCTGGATCAGCTTCACTGTATATTTAGATATCAGAGGTAGAAGTGTACCATAAGCCAGACCTCGAGCTTCATTGGTTTGTGCAGGTCTGGAAAGCAGTGGGCTGGCGTCTGATCGCCCTGTCAGTGGGTCTGTACGGACTCCTCTACATCTACGAGCGGCTCACCTGGACTACCAGGGCCAAGGAGAGAGCCTTCAAGAGACAGTTTGTGGACTACGCTAGCGAGAAGCTTCAGCTCATCGTCAGCTACACCGGATCCAACTGCAGCCACCAAGTCCAGCAGTGAGCTGCGTGTGCATGTGTATGTGTGTGTGTGTGTGTGTGTGTGTGTGTGTGTGTGTGTATATATATATATATATATATATATATGTGTATATATATGTATATGTGTATATATATATATGTATATATATATATATGTGTGTGTATATATATATATATATATATATGTATATGTATGTATGTATATATATATA
>NC_046972.1:1425293-1505293 GCF_009769545.1 Cyclopterus lumpus
TCCAAAGAAACACTTGCACTTTTACTAAGAAAATACTGATGTGTCTTTATGATAGCAAACCAACCGAAACAGTGCCTACTGAATCTGAAAAATTACTTGTTCAGAGTAAACAAAGCTAGAAATATGAATGCACATTAACATTAATTAACAGTCCATCCACATACAGTTGTTTGTTTGCCAGTTAAAGTACCACTGGTGTCTTATATTTCAAAGTGTAGTTGACTGTCACAGTTACTAATTAAGTTATCTTCAACAAAGTTGCACTGTAATAATTTGAATGTGAAAAATATTTTGTCATCAAATGTGTGCGTTACACTGAATGCCAGTGGTTACCCAACTTCCATAGATTCCCCCCCCCCCCCCCGAAGAACCATAGGTTTCCTACAAGGGCAGACATAATAAATAAATGTAATCTATATCCGTCAAAATTGTACAGGTAAAATATGTTTCACTGCTCGTCTGTTTCTCCAAACTAACTTGTGGAGGCAATACCCTGATGATGGAGAAGTACCCCATACAACCACACTTCTAAACCTCACAACAATGCTTTTTAAGACAAAGAACTTTCATTAGAAAACCTGAACTAGGTGCTGTTGGTCACAATGCCAAACAAAGTGCTTTCCAGAAGAGAGATGTATGAAATAATTAACTTTCATTGTGACGTATTATGTTGTTTTGATTTATTATTCAATTTAAATAAAACTGAATTGTAACAATGGAGTTGTATTCATATTTGTAAGCGTTGCTATCTGAAAATGTGTCATCTTGTAAATGGTAAATCGATGAGTTGTGATTATGTTACGTTGGTTTCCATCAGTGTTTGAGTCTGGCACAAATTGATTGAGTTGAGGAAGTCAGTGGAAGTTAATATCAATAGGTGTCATTGATTTAACTGAACTGAGTATGCTGCAATTAAATATATTGAAAAATATAAATAATTTATTTAAGTTCAGAAACAAAAAAACATAAAATAACAAAGTTATAATTTGTAACTTAATATTTACAAAAATATATATTAACACTACTTCAATATTCTTAGGTAGTCAATTTCCTCAAACATTTTCAGCACTGTGAACTTGTTGAGTACTTCTCTAGACTCACATTGGACAAATCGTAGAATCGCCACGTAGAAGTAGTGAGCATACGACTGGATGAATGAGATATGGATTATACTTCCAAGAGTTGTGTGTTTGTAAACTGATGTTGACATATATGACAACATCCCTTATGTGGTATTCTACATGTACACTTTGGCAGACATAGACTTTGATGAGCCTTTCTTTAAGGTGTCTAAACAGTTCTTAGGTGTTTTTTGGATCTATGGAAGTTAGGGAAACACTGGCATTTATTATAACACATACATTTGGACTCCCTTTACTTTTCCATTTTTTATTCCTATGTGGAAGGATGCGAGAAAAACATTATTTTATATTTTTTAAGAAATCAAGGTAGCAGTATTATAAACATACGGGTATTTTATGGGTTTTGTATTGCTCTAAACCACAGATTTTGAGGGCACAGCCATTGGGTTGAATTGACCACATGAATGCGTTTCAAACACAGGTGCATATCTTCTTGAACATAAACCACAGCTAAGCTAATGACGGAGTGACAGCCCTGATGGACCCTTGACAAAGCTGTCAAACCTGCCTGCACAGATGTCATTTTATGTCAATTTGTAATTCTGATAATGCACAGCTAGTAATAATAATGACATATTAATGTTCAAAACATGACATAGCCATTATCATAATAAGGCCGCTTGGACTACATAATGTCAGCTAAGGCTAATTTAGCTAACCAAAGCAGAGTGTCAACAGCCGAGTATTTGTAATAACGCTGTTTTGCCAAATTAATAACTCATTAAGAGTTTAAAATATAGACCTAGCAAACAATATATATAGATATATAACAAGCTAACAGTTAACGTTAGATAACAGTAGGTGCCTAACGTAAGTTAGTTCGCAAGGTAACAATAGTTATCGAGACATTAAAAGCAGATATTGATGTGTGGTCGCTGACGTTACAAACTGGTCTCCGGTACAGTACATCTGCGCGTAGTAACACGCTCTTGATGTGCGTCTTGGTTTGTTGTGACTGCTCACTGCTCAGTCCACGTTTGCCGTCAGCGTTAACGTTACCCAAACGAATTTTGTATAGAAAACAAAGTAAAGCAGACAAACAAGAGAAATCATCATCCAACGATAACTTTACATTACCTCCTGCCTTTTGGAATATTCTTGACGAGTCCGCCACTAACGCAACGTTAGCTTCCCAGTGCCTGATAGCACAGCAGAGCTTCTTTTAGGGCAGAACACGGTTCCGTTTTGTTGTTTTGATCGAGTACCCGATGAATACTTAACATATACCGCTATGTTTCCACTCCTTTGGTGTGCAACACGGCTTATTTCAGGCCAGATGTGATAGTTCTATTAATGGTTGTTGGTCCTCAGACATACATCGTGGGTAAAATAAGCAGACAAGTTTCGTTCTTCAGCTAAAATGAAAGACCTTCCAGATCACCAGTGCAGTCCAGTTCCGGTGTTCCTTTTCTTCTTCTGCATGTAGATTCTGGCAGTGTAGACGCTGTCAAGCGTATTACTGCCCTCCGCAGGACACAGAGTGAACTGTCGAGTCACACTTCATATGTTCACATACTGCCATGAGTCATGTAGGAACTTAAGACTGCTATTGAGACATATTTATTAGGGTCCGAGCGACTGACAAAGTCAGTCCGAGAGGTCCCTATTGAAATTGCTTTGTCTATTATCTATCCATCCATCCATCCATCCATCCATCCATTTTCAATACCGCTTATCCTCATTAGGGTCGCGGGGGCACTGGAGCCTATCCCAGCTGACATAGGGCGAAGGCAGGGGACACCCTGGACAGGCCGCCAGTCCATCGAGGGCACATGTAGGGACATACAACCATTCACTCTCACATTCACACCTATGGGCAATTTAGAGATCAATTAACCTGCAGCATGTCTTTGGACTGTGGGAGGAAGCCAGAGAGCCCAGAGAGAACCCACGCTGCCACGGGGAGAACATGCAAACTCCACACAGAAGGACCGCTCCGACCGGGAATTGAACCCGCTGCCCTCTTGCTGTGAGGCGACAGTGCTAGCCACTACACCACCGTGCAGCCCACTTTGTCTATTATTATTATTATTATTATTATTATTATTATTATTATTATTATTATTATTATTATTATTATTATTATTCCGCTTTTTATTTTAGAACATTGAGGGTATTTGCGAGCGACGAAAACCGCTCAAATTTGGCAAGCTTGTCAGGCTTGGTGAAAATAGATGTATGATCAGGGAGTCAAATTTTTGCAATTTATAGTTGCTCTCTAGCGCCCCCTCAAATTTTGAACGCCGATGCCCCTCACCCAGAATGTCCGATTGACTTGAAATTTTTCACACATGACCATCTCCACCTGCTCTACAAAAAAAGCCTCTCAGACCCCTAAGGTCCGCCTACTTAGACGTGTGAAAAACACATAATTGACTTTCTACATTCTACATTAACTACATGCTTGGTCCAAATCAACAAAACCTGATATCAATCAAATCATTGAAGCCAGATGACCTAGAATATGTCAACCGTTTTTTTACATCTCATTGTGGTAAGGATCTATGGCCCAATGAACATCTTAGGGGCGTGTCTTGTTTTTCAATGCTCATAGCGTCAACACTATTGGGACTAATCACTTTGAAACATGTTTCCTAAGTGCACATGGCATGCCTTAACTTGCAAAAGAAATCTTGTGCAATTTGAACACTAGGGGACGCTACAATAATTCGCCGAAGTTGGCCGTTTTTTAAGAATGTTGCTTTAACTAAACCAATCTTTCCAAAAATAATCATGCATGATGCCAGTCAAGCCCTGAACACATTTCCAAGAAGAAACATTCAAAATTGTCATTGGAACACCAAGTAAATATAATAAAAATGACAAGTTTTAGACCAGAATATATATATAATATATATATGAAATACATATATATATATATATATATATATATATTTTTTTTTTTTTTTTTAAATACATATTTAACTATATAAACTATATATTTATAGACAGAATATATAAATAATTATATCTGTATCTATATATTTATATATGTAACAGATTTGTATTGGGCAGGGAAGAAGTTTACTCGGATGATTTCTTTTCCAGCATTTATTTGCTCCTGCAGAAGACAATAAAACACACATATTGTCTTACAAAAGGTAAGAAAAAAAACAAAATGACAAGTTTTAGACATAAATATTTTCTAGCTATACGAGTTCCGATAAAATTTTTCCGGAAATCGGTGGATGACTTAAGTGCGGGAATTGTGTGTTCAAATCCAGGCCGGGCCACATTTTTTCAGCACTTTTTCTTTTTACCTTTAATTTACATGACGTGGTCTAGACTTCAGGTAGAGACACGTGATGCATGTATCTGTTCACATTCTCAAAGTGCCCCCTACTGGCCAAAACAAATGAGCCTAAAATGCATCAGATTCACATGAAAATTACACAACATGGCCTACACTTCACGTAGAGACACGTGATGCATGTATCTGTTCACATTCTCAAAGTGCCCCCTACTGGCCAAAACAAATGAGCCTAAAATGCATCAGATTCACATGAAAATTACACAACATGGCCTACACTTCACGTAGAGACACATGATGCATGTATATGTTCACATTCTCAAAGTACCACCTAGTGGCTCAACTAGACTTGCTCTAATCTGCCCCAAACTTGTTGTGCTTGTTACAAGTCACGGCCTGAGGATATCGACAAGCCTAATTTCAATCATAGTCAAAGCAGCATCCGCTGGCTCAACTGGACTTGCTCGAATCTGCCCCAAACTTGTCATGCTTGTTACATGTCACTGCCTGAGGATATCGACAAGTCTAATTTCAGTCGTAGTCAGAGCGCCACCTGGTGGCTCAACTAGACTTGCTCGAATCTGCCCCAAGCTCGTCGTGCTTGTTACAAGTCTGAGCCTGAGGATATTGACAAGCTTATTTTCACTCGCAGTCGACGCGCCGCCTACTGGCGAAAGAATATCGGGGTTACGCGACAAACGGTAAAACGCACGACCAGCGGCCCCGCGGGTCGGCGTCCTGCCGGCGCGGGTGAGCGAGGACCCGTTCATTGTTGCTCGCAGCTTTAATTTATTCATTTATTTATGATAGATACGGTCACATATTTATTTATTCATTTATTTATAGATAGATAGATAGATAGATAGAACTTAGCAGAAATTGAGCTCATAAATACTGACATTCATGGTAAACACATTCAAACGACCCAGATCGGGAGGGAGCGAGGGATTTAGCGAAATTAGCGGAAAGATCCATGTGACACATCATCCGGTTTTCAAATAAGATGTCAACACATTGTATACTTGCATATATGGAAATTAGATTAAAGGAATGATATTCACATTAAGTATAAAACATGTGACCTTCAACTAGTGAGTTAAAGAAAAAATAGAACTCAATTGTGCGTAAAGTGTATTTATTATTTTATTTAATTCAATTCAATTCAATTCAGTTTATTTTGTATAGCCCAATATCACAAATTACAAATTTGCCTCAGAGGGCTTTACAATCTGTACACATACGACATCCCTGTCCCAGGACCTCACATCGAATCAGGAAAAACTCCCCAAAAATAACCTTTGACAGGGAAAAAAGGGAAGAAACCTTCAGGAGAGCAACAGAGGAGGATCCCTCTCCCCGGATGGACAGAAGCAATAGATGTCATGTGTACAGAATGAACAGTATTTACAAAGTTACATAAACACATTACATGAATATGACAATGTATGAATGGAACTCCAATCCATGAAACAGAAGGAGGTAGAGAGGAGGGGGCGGGGCATCAGCAGGGCCAACGCGGGAGGCCGGCTCACCAGGCATCAGACATCTCCAGGTCCAATGGACCCTATGAGACGTGAAGTCACAACGACTCCGGGGAGGAAGCAGAGTTAATAAGGTGCAATGGAGAGATGTAAATTCATCCATAAGGAGAGAGAGAAGAGGAGATAGGTGCTCAGTGTATCCTAAAACATCCCCCAGCAGCCTATAAGCCTATAGCAGCATATCAAGGGGCTCGACCAGCGCAAACCTGATTCAGCTCTAACTATAAGCACTATCAAACAGGAAAGTCTTAAGTCTATTCTTGAATGAGGTGACTGTGTCTGCCTCCCGGACTGAAAGTGGAAGCTGGTTCCATAAAAGAGGAGCTTGATAACTAAAGGCTCTTGCTCCCATCCTACTTTTTAGGACTCTTGGAACCACAAGTAGCCCCGCATTTAAGAGGTTAATGGAAAGATAATTAATTGAATTATATTTGACTGACTGATATGTATTTGTTCAGGACATTTCTGACCACATCTAAACAAAAATAAAAAATCTTAACTTCACCAATAAAGATATTTTACAAAGTAAAAACTGGACTGATTTTGTACCTTTCAAATCAGGTTCAGGATACTTTATTTGTACCCGTAGGTAGACTTGTTTCGCAATGGAAAGTGAGGCATTCATCTCGACACACATTACAATCAACAAAGACAACTAGATAATTAAGTACCCTAAAGTAAATAAGATCATTTCTGACATTTGTAGGTGGTATAAAAATAATTTTCTCAATAATTCAAAGCAATGACTAATTCACATGTGTTCAGGACATCTTTGACATTTTTACAGTACCAAGACATCTTTCAAATTAAAAATCCTACTTTTGTATGTTCAAAAAGCTTATTTTGGCATATCTCCTAATTGGAGGCGTCTTGATCACATATGCATTGCCTGGAAATATTGAGAAAAGTATTTTTATAGAACTTTTAATATTCAGAAATTAGCATTTTTAAGTACACAGATAAATCCCTGGTGATAAGCTTTTCCCTGATCCAAGAGGGATAACCAAGAATTACCATCCAAACTGTCCATGATATCTTGGATCCGAGGGATAGGCTGGCGGTCCGGATGCGTCTTCCTGTTCAGGTCTCTATAGTCTATACACAACCGAAGGGTGCCATCCTTTTTTCTAACACACACGACAGGTGAGGAATATGAAGAATTATACTTCCTCACCCAACCCTGTGCTATTAGGTCGTGGAGACCCTTCATTTCCTGGTATAGTGGTGTTTGGCACGGATATGTATGTGCGTTTGACTGGTTCAGGGTCTTTGAGAGAGATGTTCATTTGCAACCTTTCAATGCAGCCAATATCATTGTCTGACCTTGAAAAGGAATGACACTCCTCTCTCAGCATTTGTTTAACTACCTGTCTCTGGCTTTCATCTAGGTGACTTACATCTACAGGTGTATCCCACTGTTCAACAGTTTTACAGGGAGTTTGGGTGCTAGTGTGATTCACTGTAGCTGGTGTTGCAACTTTTTCAAAGATTTGGGCAGGCATCACAGTAAGGATGGTTTGTACTGTTCCAATTACAGTGCGCCCAAACAAAACAATGTCATGATTAGTTGGGTTAGCGACATCAGTTATGATGACTGGTAAAACACCTTTTCTGACTCTAGTGTGTCGTAGAACTCAAGGCCATCTGGCCACCCAGGGTTCAGGTCTGGCTGAAATAGCATGGCCATGTCTTCCTTGAAAGGCCGAACAACTACACAACACTCAATCTGAATGCTACTGCGTTTTGGCACTGTAATCATCTCTTTCTTGGTTTTCACTGTGTACTCGTCTATCTGCTCTATACTCACAGCCTGTATAAAAGCTCTCACCTTATTTCTTTTAAGACTTGGGAAAGCTTTCCTCACAGCACTGTATTTATTAGTCTTCTCAGTCTTCGCCAGTATGTGTTCAATAACATTGAAACCTATGAGGGGATGGGACAGGTGACAACCTTTCATCACAAGCACAGGAACGATCAGTTCTTTTGTTTGATCAGTTTCAGAGGCTAGCCGGAAAGTGGTCTCAATCCATCCGAGGTAAGGCAATTCAATTCCATTTACAGCAGTCAATGTTAATCCATCAGGTAAGTCAAGGAGTTCTGAAACATCTCTCAGTCTTATATCTTGTAAGTGTTCAGTTTTCCATCTTTCATCAATGATCGATACCTGGGAGCCTGTGTCCCATAAAGCTTTTGAGCCGGTGACCGTTCAAGTAACATTCCACAAGACACTGCCTGCCAACTAGTGAGGTGACTTTGTGGGAGTGGCCAACTGGAGCAAGGGGTGGCGAATAGTGCAAACTATTGTCTTTACAGGGAGGTTTGCATCTTCTCTGATGTTCAGTCCAGTGTTGTTTTTGGCATGCTCTGGAACAATACAGTGTCTCTTTACAGGATGAGCATTGTTTCCGCTTCTTTGGTGAACTGCCACAATGTTCACATTTCTGGGACATTTCACTGGCTATGGTTAACACTCGTCCCGCAGGATGTAACCATCTCCCATTTAAAGGGGCCTCTCTCGATGGTCTGGCTCCTCTATTTTTACAGCCAGCATGAAAATGTTCTCCACTTCCACAGTGGTAGCAGTGCATGCAACATTCCTCTGACCCTGCCTGCTGGCAGACAAAACACCTCCTTGGAACATAAGCAGGGCGGTTGGTGTACAAGTGAGGTGCAGACTGGGGGTGAGTTGGACTGGGGTTTTTGGGCTGGCGGTGGCTACTATGATACTGCTGTTGTGAAATATGTGATTGGGGTCTCTCTCTGGCCTTCTAGCTGGTGGTGGATAGGGCTGTGACTGAAACCTAGGCTGCTGCAATGTCTCTTTAATCTGAGCTATTTCTGCACTGAGGCCTTTAAGAGAAGCAACACCTGTCTTTAGTTCTGCTAACTCTGCTAACAACTCAGGGGGCACTTTTGTTTTAGCCTCCTTCACAGGGCATTTTGCAAATGGTGGGTCTTCTGACTGGACTACGCTTGCACTTGTAGCTGGCTGTGGAGTGCTGAACCTCTTTTTGTTTCTTCTTTCAGTCTCATTAGCACAGGCCATTTTTAGCCTCTCTAGCAAAAGCTCATCTGCGGTGTCAGTATCTAACAAGAGGGGCTGCATATCTATCCTGTCATTCTGGAGACCAGTAAGTATTGTGTGTAAACACATGCTCTGAACTATATAGGGCATACTTAAGCCCCGATTCTGACTCTTGGGACGCAAACAGTACTTTCTGTCTTAGGTGTAAAACTCGCATCAGGAAACTTTGAGGGGTCTCTTTGCTATGCTGTGCTTCTGAAGCTAGCTGCTTGTAAAGCTCCGTGGCGGGCTTTCCTTGGAAGTGCGAGCGCAGGATGCATCTAAGAGTGGGAAGAGTAAGGTGGGGTTTTCCCTCCAAGTAGCTGCGACAACAACATCTCTCTGTTAAATGACATCAACAGCTTCTTTGCACGGTTTGAAGCACAAAACGGCACACGTCCATGCAAGACTCCACCCCCTCCCCACGATCAGGTCCTGTGCCTGTCTGCTGCCAGTGTGCATGAGGACACTCTCCATTATCAACACCTGCAAGGCAACAGGTCCAGACAACATCACTGGTCGTGTGTTGAAGGACTGCGCAGAGGAGCTTAAGGATGTCTTCGCGGATGTCTTTAACACTTCTCTGTCATGGCCACCACCATCATACCTGTGCCAAAGAAACCCACTCCGTCCGGCTTTAATGACTATCGTCCAGTGGCACTTACCCCCATAATAATAATAATAATAATGCTTTGAACGGCTAGTAATGTCACATATCAAATCCATTCTCCCCCCCACCCTGGACCCTTTCCAGTTTGCATACCGTGCAAAACGGTCCACGGATGATGCAATCTGCTCGGTTCTCCATCCAGCCCTCAACCACCTGGACAAAAAAGACTCATATGTGAGAATGCTGTTCATAGACTTTAGTTCAGCATTCAACACCATAATCCCTCAACAACTCATCTGCAAACTTGACCAGCTGGGGCTTAACACCTCGCTGTGTAACTGGCTGCTGGACTTCCTCAGTGAGAGGCCACAAGCAGTACATGTCGGCAACAACATCTCGAGCAGCATCACACTGAGCACAGGGGTCCCTCAGGGCTGTGTGCTCAGCCCACTGTTCTTCACCTTGCTGACTCATGACTGCAAAACCACCTACAGCACCAACCACACGGTCAAGTTTGCAGACGACACAACTCTGGTCGGTCTCATCAACAAGGATGATTAGGCTCACTAGAGGAAGGAGGTCAGTCTTCTGACTACGTGGTGCGGAGACAACAACCGCCTTCTCAACAACAGCAAGACCAAGGAGATTGTTGTTGACTTCCGGAGAGGCCACACTGAACACCCACCACTGACCATCAATGGTCATAGAGAGAGTGAGCAGCACCAAATTCCTGGGGGTCGACATCAGTGAGGACCTCTCCTGGACAGCCAACACAACATCCCTGGCAAAGAAAGCACTCCGGAAACTGAGGAAGGCAAGAACCCCCCCACCCATCATGTGCACCTTTTACCGTGGCACCATTGAGAGCATCCTGACCAACTGCATCACTGTGTGGGGCGGAAGCTGCACTGACTTCAACAGGAAAGCCCTGCAGCGCATAGTGAACGCAGCTGGACGCATCATCGGTGCCTCACTCATCTCACCTCACTTCATCCACCAGGCTGTCAGGAAGCTGAACTCTCTCCCCACTCTCCCACTCCCCACATGTCTAAATTATGCTGTGTTATGATGTCCGATTGCTGCTAAAATACACATGTAAAGTCTCATAGTTTTTATAGTATCTTCACTTATATGTTGTCTACATGTTCTTTGTTGTTATCTGTTTATCACTTTATTATCATTATTATTATTATCACTTTTATCACTTTATGTTGGACAAGGGGAGAAACATAATTTGTATTATCACACACATTAGCACATCGAAGAAATGACAAATAAAGCTGACTTTGACTTTGACTTTAGCTGTAAACTAGGAGAAATAGCTCTGATTACAGCGTCTACTATTTCTATCTAAGGATATTCTCAATCTGGTGAGCAAGACTGGAAAATGTCAGTTTATCTCTCTGGCCTGGTTCACCGATTTGACCAGAAATCTTTAAATCTTTGCACCAGTATGCGCTATGTTGCTGCTGAGCACTGACTAAAGGCTGCATGTCAACTTGTCGGCATTGGGGTAGAGAATCATTAGCCAGAGCTGCCAACTTTTCAAAAAACCTTGGAGTGAGATTTTGTCAGGGGTGACCAAAATTTTGCTGCGCACGGAGCCACACACGTTGGTGGCTCAAATATCAGGAAATTGGAATTCATTTGGCGTTGTACCCATGTTGTACCCTGCATTCTGGTGGTTTGTGTGGCCCATAGTCGTTGATAGGGGCGGCTGGAGATGGACAACATTGGTTACATTCTGTGAAGCAAAGACATCGTGGTTCGCCTCCAGGAAATTTTGGTTTAAGTAGATGTTATTTCATGCATTCTAGTGGATCTTTGGGTTTATGCTAAATATGTGCAATACCTGAACTTATTCTGATTCATGTCCATCTGCTCATGATTTGCAGGGCCTTCTAGACTTGAGCTGAACATTCAACCAGAAAACTATTGTTGTGCCTCAATGACTGTCTATGTACCACAATATAGCCTAATTAATAAACCTGTGTTTAAGATTTGACCAAGGTGGGTTGATTGACATTTTGATTACAATGGTATTCAACTAATTCTTAACTGAAACCTAACCTATATTGTTAATAATTGTATTCTTAAGAGCAAAAAATGACACAAGATTAGTTAGGAAGAAATATTTTTCATTATGAAACAAAAAAGTGCAACAAATAAAGTGCTTAAACAGTAGCCTTTTTAACCAAAACAATGGTTCAACACATAAATAAAATAACAAAAAATGAGGCATCAGAGATCAGACTTTTTTTACGATTTGTGGGCAAGGTTGTACTGGCCCGTGGCCTTCTTGGAGGCCTTGATGACCGCTGAGGGGGGCTCCCATCTGAAGCAGGGCTCCAGATCGGCCATCTTTATGGCCATGATGGAGGACAGGGTGCCATCCAATGCCAGGCTATTTCTGGTCTTTGTTTTATTTAGTCCCACAACTGAAAACACCCTTTCAGCATCTGCATTTGAATGGGGCAACACCAGGACCAGCTTGGAGACGGCAACAAGCCTCTGAAATTCTTTGGCTCCTGTCACCTATTGAAAATGAACCAAGAACAAAATGGAAAAACATACCATATTTTGTTTTCATTAATACTGTAAGTATACTGTAACACACTTCAGATATGCATAGTTTGCATCATGTATGACAGACTATATGCATGCATCAATAAAAGCAACAGATGTAGTCAAGCCACACCTGCCAAAAAAAATGTATACCTTATGTTTCCTTGTTGCCATTCCAGCCCAGAAGCTGTCCATATCTGTTCATATCTGCTCATATCTCTCTCTGTCCTGTCTGTTGCCCTGTTGATTTTATACATTGTTCTGGCTGTTCTGACAGTGGCTGGTTTTTTAAATAATATAATAAATGTTGCTTTTGTCCTCGGCCTAGCAAAGGTCTTTTACTACTACTAGTATCTTTGCTACCTTAAAGAATTTAAATGGTTTTCAATAACTATCCTCATTTACAAAAACATGCCTAATTCTATTGCACACATTTCCTGTCTTTATGTTAAATTCTTTGGAATACATCTTACCTGTTCAAAGTGCTGTTTGGAAAATGATTGAGAGGGTCCTTTTCTTTGGCCTGTAAATAAAAAGATAAATGCTATGTGAGCAGCCTTAATAAACAATGCTATGATGTTTTGAGCATGCAGTATACCAAGAGGTTAACAAGGTGCTCTCCTGCTGCTTGTTATGACAGCTGAGTTTATATTCACCACACAAAATCACACGCACAAAACACAACAAATCATTTCTTTCAAGATTTAAAGTTTAAGAGAGTTAACATACCGTAGTCTCTAAGTTTAAGAGAGTTAACATACCTTAGTCTCTAAGTTTAAGAGAGTTAACATACCTTAGTCTCTAAGTTTAAAAGAGTTAACATACCTTAGTCTCTTCTTCTCCAGAGTGTCTCTTTGAAAATCTTCTTCTGTTGCTAACTTCGGGACTCTTTGGGATAAATAGGATGTCTATGCAGCGAATAGGGTTACAGATGCGCTCCTTAGCGCCACCTATCGTCGGGGAGTTTGAAAAGGAACGAACGCGTCTCGGGGACAGACCTTCCACTCTGCCCAAAATCAGAATTTTTTTTTTGTCTTGAGAAATTGGTTGTGTGGCGTGAGTGCGTGTGAAAACATGCAAATGCGTGTGTCAGTTGGCAGCTCTGCATTAGCAGTGTCATTAACAGTAGTATACTGGTTGAATTTCAATCCTTGTGGTTGCTCCTCTTTTTTTCTCTCCTGCCTTCTCAGCATGCTTGTTTGGTAACACATCAAAAACATAGTCCTTCAGTAATAATAATTCAGACATGCCGTCATCTTCTAGCTCCGCCACCTCCTCTCTTTCAAGGTGGTTCAAAATCAATAATATGCGTGACTTTCCTTTAAGAGTTGCTCTTTGTTTGTCTGATCTGTTAAGAAAATCACATATTTCAAGTAAACTTTGGTCAGGGTGAATCACAAAATGGCGGCTACACTTGACACAGCTATCTCCAATTTCAGTCAACAAGCGGGAACTCACGTACATTGCAATACAAACACACACACTTCAATATTCATGGTAAAACTCAACTCTTAAGTAACCAAAACAGACCAACAACATTCTCAGGAAACATCTTACATCCATACCGACATGTTAACTTCATTCATAACCAACAACATATCTAAAAGGGGGGATAAATAATCACGAGAGTGATTTGGTGTCTTTTCCTCAACAAGGCTTTACTTTTGTGAGGAAAAGATCGCGATTTTCCCAGAGGTATGTGGGCGGAGACTAAAGCAATCAATCTCAGACTCAAGATCCAGACTGCTTAGTAGATCTGTTATCTCTTTACTCTATTATATTAAATTGCACAATAATGAACAAAATAAATAATGTAAGAACAACACCATAGTCAACACCGTAGTAGGCACAGCTACGGGAGCAAAGTGTCTTGCCCAAGGACATGGACCAGCAGAGCCGAATCCTCTGATTGAACAACTACCCTGCTCACAACTGAGCCACAGTAGCCCCCCAGTCAGACAGTTTTCAGCCGCTTTCACTAAATACACAAGAAGTCACTGTAAAATGTTAATTGATGACATTAATGAACTTATTTATATATTACTTATATATATACGTAACTTATTTCTGCTTACTTTGTTGGCCATACTGAAAAAACTAAAAGAACACTTTCTGGTGAGTAAAGTTATTAAACTCATCATCTCAATTAACCTTTATTTAAAAGAATGAGTGAGGAGAAACCTTCCGCAAAGCCCGGAGAAACTTTACAGAACTCGGCCACACACAACGATTACACATGCGCAATTGACTGCTGAAATGCGCAATTGACCGCTGAAGACGTGCTTTGCGTGAGGCTGAACAGCGAATGTCAAAAGCTCATCTGTCAAGTTATTTGAAGATGAGTTTTAGCTACATAATGAAATGTTACCTTTCACTGGTTATCTGTTTAGCAAACTTAGTTGTCCTTTTGCCATATTGTTCATCTGTTAATTAGTGGTTGGAGGTTAATTTATGTCTTTGATTTAAGTTAAAGCTAGCTAGACCTTCAAGTCCGACTTGAAGGTCTAGCTAGCCAGGTTGATCGGCAACCAGCACTGAAAAAGGCTGCCCAATCTGGGCCGAATCTGGCATTACAGAAACGGGCCTATTCTGGCTGGGACATGGCAGCCGGGTTTATCGGCAACCAGCACTGAAACAGACTCTGGCCCGTTGATGGCTGCCCAATCTGGGCCGAATCTGGCATTACAGAAACGGGCCTATTCTGGCTGGGACATGGCAGCCGGGTTTATCGGCAACCAGCACTGAAACAGGCTCTGGCCCGTTGATGGCTGCTCAATCTGGGCCGAATCTGGCATTACACAAACGGGCCTATTCTGGCTGGGACATGGCAGCCGGGTTTATCGGCAACCAGCACTGAAACAGGCTCTGGCCCGTTGATGGCTGCCGAATCTGGGCCAAATCTGACATTAAAGAAATGGGCCTATTCTGGATTGGACATGGCAGCGGGGTTTATCGGCAAACAGCACTGAAACAGGCTCTGGCCCGTTGATGGCTGCCCAATCTGGGCCAAATCTGACATTATAGAAATGGGCCTATTCTGGCTGGGACATGGCAGCCGGGATTATCGGTAACCAGCACTGAAACAGGATCTGGCCCGTTGATGGCTGCTGAATCTGGGCCAAATTTGGCATTACAGAAACAGGCCTATTCTGGCTGGGACATGGCAGCCGGGTTGATCGCAACCAGCACTGAAAAAGGCTCTGGCCCGTTGATGGCTGCCCAATCTGGGCCGAATCTGGCATTAAAGAAACGGGCCTATTCTGGATGGGACATGGCAGCCGGGTTTATCGGCAAACAGCACTGAAACAGGCTCTGGCCCGTTGATGGCTGCCGAATCTGGGCCGAATCTGGCTTTATAGAAATGAGCCTATTCTGGCTGGGACATGGCAGCCGGGTTTATCGGCAACCAGCAGTGAAACAGGCTCTGGCCCGTTGATGGCTGCCCGATCTGGGCCGAATCTGGCATTAAAGAAACGGGCCTATTCTGGCTGGGACATGGCAGCCGGGTTTATCTGGCAACCAGCACTGAAACAGGCTCTGGCCCGTTGATGGCCAATTTGGCTTTATAGAAACGGCTATAGAATCTGGCTGAGAAATGGCAGCCGGTTTTATCGGCAACCAGCATTTGCTACTGAGGGCCATCAAGCTGGAGCAGACGGGGGTGGAGCCCCTCACCAACCATCCACAGTATGTGTGGAGACGGGTGTGAGTCAGACCTGGTGTCCTGCAGCACAGGGGCCCCACAAGGAACTGTTCTGGCACCATTCCTCTTCACCATATAAACCTGGGACTTCATAGGACACAACTCTGCTAACTGCCACATACAAAAGTTCTGTGACGACTCTGCAATCATCTGCCTCATTTCCGCCGATGACGACAGGGAATACACAGAACTGAACCAGGACTTCATAGGATGGTGCCAGCGGAACCGCCTCCAGATCAACTCTGGTAAAACCAAAGAGCAGTTGATGGATTTCCGCCGGGGTAAACGCCGGAACCAGTGAACATCCAGGGAATGGACAATGAGATTGTGAGATGTCTCACCTGTGTTCACTTTACCAATAAACTGGACTGGACCGATCACACTCATGCACTTTACAAAAAGTGACCGAGCAGACTGTATCTGCTGAGGAGACATGGTCTCCAGGAGTGCTCCCTGCACTCCTAAATACCTTCTTTGACTCAGCCATCTTCTAGGGAGTGGTCTGCTGGAGCAGCAGCATCTCAACAGCTGACAGGAAGAGACTGTGCTGGGGTGTCAACTGGATGGAGGTGGTGGGAGACAGGAGGATGATGGCTAAGCTATCATCCCTGAGGGACAACACCTCCCACCCCATGCAGGATACTCTGGCAGCTCTGCACAGCTCCTTCAGGAGAGGTACCGCAAGTCCGTCCTTTCTGCTGCTGTCAGGCTGCACAATCATGCTGAGCTCCCAAAGACCATAAAACACTTCAATCCCTTTAACATTTCAACCTGTGCTATAACGATATGGCATATAATCAACGCTATGATGGCACCATGTAGTTTCCATTAATATCTTGCTGTAGTCTAATACTAATGTTAATGCCAAGTGTTGAAAAAGCTGGGCAGGAACAAGCTGGTAAAAAGGGAACCATACAGATGTTTTATTTATTACTATTATAGATAAATATACCAGTATCGTATTTGTGGTATCGTATCGAATTCTGGTATCATATCCTAAGTATCGGGTATGGTGATATTTATGGCAGGTATCGTATCGAAGTTAGAATTTGGTATCGTGACAACCCTACTAACAACTTAGTTACGCATGTTTACAGCACTGGTCTGTGGTGGTTTGATCCATTCATCACTCTGGCTTGTGTGGACTATCTCACACTTTTCACTACATCAGCAGTATTGTGCGTCACATACAGTGTGTCGCACAGGAGTTGACGGTGTCAGACATTATATGCAGACACGATATTCGATACATAAGGAGTGAGAACGGTTTGCAATGCTATCGATAGATTTACCATTTATCTTTTGTTTATTGTGAGATCTCACAACTCTTTCTTGTCTCTGTTTCTACCAGGCTGCAACCTCTGGATTTTAAAAGTGAAGCCATGATGCCGGAGTGACAGGTCGCGACCACGGTGTGGTCTTGTTTGGCAGTTGTTCGAGTTTCAATTTAATTGACCCTTTTAACAGTGTGCTTTAAGTTCATACAAATTCACTGCAACATTTTGGTCTACATGTCTTATTTGATTAATATATAATTATATATTATTATTATGTATAATTTATTATCTTAATTGATCTTATTTGGCATTTATTGGACTGTTTTTGTTTGCGAAAACGTCCAAAATGAAAAATATTAATTTTAATAACTGTTGCAAATAATTAAAAATACATTTGAATATGAGGTGTACCTTTCTTTATTTGGCTAATGGTTTTCACTTTTCTTGAATTACATACATACATTTATCACATTATAATTCTTATTATTACCAAACAATGTGAGCTTCATGATTAATTGAGTCAGTAAATTGTGTCATGATGAGGGATATATTCAACCCGATTCTGGAGCGCCATTCATGCCGAGTCTCAGCCAAGTCGCAAACCGGACCCGGGCCAACCCGTTTCTTCTGGCGCGCCGGGTTTGTACCATGCTGGCCCAGGTTATATTTGATTGCGGCCCAGTGACGGCAGTGCCGGACGCCGGAATCGGGCCAGTGTACTCGGCATGATTCGGGGGCGTCATTCATGCCGAGTCTCAGCAGAGTCGCAAACCGGACCCGGCCCGACGCGTTTATTCTGGCGTGCCGGGTTCGGGCCGATAATGGCCCTGTTTATTATTGATTATGGCCCAGTGACGGCAGTGTCGGACGCCGGAATTGGGCCACTCTATTCGGCATGATTCTGGGACGTCATTCATGCCGAGTCTCAGCAGAGTCGCAAACCGCACCCGGCCCAATGCGTTTATTCTTGCGTGCCGGGTTCGGGCCGATGCTGGCCCAGGTTATACTTGATTGCGGCCCAGTGACGGCAGTGTCGGCCGCCGGAATCGGGCCAGTGTACTCGGCCTAATTCTGGGGCGTCATTCATGCCGAGTCTCAGCAGAGTCGCAAACCGGACCCGGCCCGACGAATTTCTTCCGGCGCGCCGAGCTTAAGCCGGATCTGGGCCAGGTCATTTTGGCTACCTGGGATCCCTCACTACCTCCAATTAATAGGAATCTGGCAAATGTTGGTCTTTTAAATATCAGATCACTGAATAATAAGTCTTTTTATGCCACAATTGTATTACTGATAACAGTTGTCTGAGCACTTTATCTTATACTTAATATAAGATAAAGTGCACTGTTGCCTGTCGCTTTGATTGTTGTTTGTCATGTCTAATGTTGCACCTTCCGCCCCAAAAAATTTCTCGTTTGTGTAAACATTCCTGGCAATAAACGGTTTCTGATTCTGATTCTGAAACTGGACTTTTTTGTCATCACAGAAACTTCGTTATCTGAGGGAGATTGTAGTCCTCTTATAGAGGCAAACCCCTCTGATTTTTCCCACCTTCATCAACCCCGGCTGTCAGGCAGGGGAGGGGGGGGGGTTGCTATTATTCATAGTAAAGGTTTTAAATGCTCACCGTGTCCCGTTGACGCCCCGGCCGACCCCAGCTCCTCGTGTCTGTAGTGTTGTCGTGTTTCCTGTTTTATTTTGAAGTCCTTGTCTCTCGTGTCCTCTGTTTCTCTTCACTTCCTGTCCCTGTGATTGTCTGCCCTGTTCCTGATTGTTTCCTCCTGTGTCCAATCACCTGCACCAGCCCTCTGTATTTAAGTCCTGTTTGTGTCATTCCCCTTTGTCGGTTCGTCTTGTCTAGATCGTGGAAGATCTTGTGTGTGAGACTGTTTTGAATCCTGTTTTTGGATCCTGTTGAGCAATAAAGTTGCTTTTCCATCGTTGACGGCGTTTGGGTCCAGTGTTTCGAGCTGCACACATAACACTTTTAAAGAAACCTAAGCTTGATCCTTCTGTTTCCAATTTTAGGCCAATTTCAAAACTTCCATTTTTATCAAAAGTTTTAGAAAAAACACAACATAATATATTTAAGAAATTTCAGTCAGGTTTTAGAGCACTTCATAGCACAGAAACTGCCCTCCTCAAGGTAACTAATGACCTCCTTTTAGCAGCAGACAGGGGGGAGAGCGCCGTTTTAATTCTTTTAGACCTTAGTGCAGCTTTTGATACTGTAGATCACGCCATTTTAATCGATCGCCTCAAAACCTGGCTTGGCATCAAGGACACTGCACTTGGCTGGTTTTATTCTTACCTTTTAGAAAGATCGTACTCGGTCACCATAGGTAATCACTCGTCTTCCATGACTCTCATTACCTGTGGTGTACCACAAGGTTCAATTTTAGGTCCACTTTTATTTTCTATCTACATGCTTCCACTCGGCCAAATCCTCCAACGACAACATATCTTTTCATTGCTAAGCAGACGACACACAGATATACCTTCCTCTGAGACCTGGTGACCCAGAGAGCCTTGCTGCTGTCTTAGCTCTCTGACGTTAACTGCTGGATGGCTCAACATTTTCTTCAGCTCAATAACTCCAAATCAGAAGTCATATTATTCAGTTCCCCAAACAATAACACCAGTCTCATCAAGAGTCAACTTGGTCCCCTGGCTGCTAATTTAAAACCTGTTGCCAGAAATGTGGGTGTAATGTTTGACTCAATTAAATTTTGAATCTCAGATCAAAAAAATGGTCCAGTCCTGCTTCTTTTAATTAAGAATAATCTCAATCAAACCCATATTGTCACGCTCAGATCTGGAAAAAGTCATTCATGCACTCATTTTCTCTCGACTCAACTACTGCAACTCCCTCCTTTCCGGCATAAATAAAAAATCCATCTCTCGCCTCCAACTAGTCCAGAATGCAGCAGCTCGGCTTCTGACTGGTTCTAAGAGACGGCATCACATTACTCCAGTCCTGGCCTCTCTCCACTGGCTCCCTGTTAGTTTTAGAAGATTTAAGATTTTGCTGATCACTTTTAAAGCGCGCGTGGGTCTGGCCCTAAGCTACATCATTGAAATGTTAGCCCCATATGAGCCAGCTCGCAGCCTTAGATCCTCCGGTGGGGCCCTTCTGGCCGTTCCAAAGTCAAGGCTTAAATCAAAGGGTGACCGTGCTTTTGCCATCAGAGCCCCTCGACTTTGGAACGACCTACCTGAGGGGATAAGGCTAGCAGAATCAGTAGCTTCTTTTAAATCACTTCTTAAAACCCATTTTTATAGAACTGCTTTTAAGTGATGTCGTCCTTTTATGCAGTTCTTTGTTTCCCCTATTTTAGTTTGTCTGTTCTGCTTTATTTTGTATTTGTAATTTTCTATTCCTCTATTGTGTTCATTGCCTATATGGCATTGTCTCCTTTGCCTCATGTATTTTCTGAAATGTTTACTTGTATTGATGTTATGTTTTTACCTTGCTTCTATGTAGAGCACTTTGTAAACTCTGTTTTTAAAGGTGCTATATAAATAAATGTATTATTATTGACTGGCTTCCTTCCTTGCCTCCTTGATTGGCTTCATTCCTTTCTTTTCTTCCTTCCTTGCCTCCTTTCCTGGCTTCCTTCCTTTCTTTCCTCATTGCCTCCTTTGCTGGCTTCCTTTCCTTCCCTTGTTTCCTTTCCATCCTTCCTTTCCTCCTTTCCTGGCTTCCTTCCTTCCTGTCCTTCTTTCCTTTCCTCATTGCCTCCTTTGCTGGCTTCCTTCCTTCCCTTGTTTCCTTTCCTTCCTTGCCTCCTTGATTGGCTTCCTTCCTACCTTCCTTTCTCTCTCAATGGAATAGACGCCCTGACTTCCATGAACGCATCGCTCTCTCTCTTCCGGTAAGCGTATTGCATCACTTCTGGTTGCCAGCTAAGCAGCTCGCGATGTTTTCCTCCTCTCCCCTCCCCTGCTCCCTCTTGCTCAGAGTGTCTCATGTATAGCTATTCCTCTGCCTACCTTAATGAGAACGGTGCATGCAACAAGTGTAGTTCATTTGCTAGGTTGGAGGCAGTTCTAAGTGGGTTAGATGCACGGCTCCGCACCATCGAAGCTCAGACAGTTACGTTAGTTAGCTCACCCCCTCCCATAGTCGGACGGAGCCGCTAGCGGTAGCTTCTGTTAGCTATTCCCTGGCAGCCCCCGAGCAGCCGGATGGCTGGGTAACTGTTCGAAGGGGTTTTAAGTCTATACAGAAGCCCACTGAGCACCACCATCCTCTTCACGTTTCAAACCAGTTTTCCCCACTCAGCGACACACCCGCTGAGAAACACACTCTGGTTATAGATAGCTCCATAGTCAGAAACGTGAAGATAGCGAAGCCATGGACCAAAGTCATATGCATCCCGGGGGCCAGAGCGGGCGACATTGAATCTTGTTTAAAACTGCTGGCTAAAGATGAGCGTAGTTACAGTAAGATTATAATACACGCTGGCGGTAATGACTCCCGACTGCGGCGGTCGGAGGTCACTAAAAATTTATGTGGAATCGGTGTGTACTTATGTCAAGACAATGTCGGACACCGTAGTTTTCTCTGGCCCTCTCCCCAATCTGATCAATGATGACATGTATAGCCGCATATCGTCATTTCACTGCTGGTTGTCCAGGTGGTGCCCAGCAAACAATGTGGGCTACATAGATAACTGGCAGACTTTCTGGGGAAAGCCTGATGAGTCGAGACGGCATTCATCCCACTTGGGATGGAGCGCGTCTCATTTCTGCGAACATGGCCAAGTTGATTAACGGACTTAATCCATGACCCAGAGTTCAGATCAGGAAGCAGAAGCAGAGTTGTAGTCTTCCACCCTTCTCTGCACTTCCATTCGAGCAGTTACCCACCCTTAACCTTAACTCTATAGAGACTGTGTCTGTCCCATGGCCACTTAAATTAATTAAATCAAAAGTAACCAGAAGAGGAGTCATACAAAATAACCTCATACAGGTTAACAACACTAGTGCAACAGTGCAACAAAACAGGATAATTAAATGTGGACTCCTAAATATTAGATCTCTGTCATCTAAAGCTGTATTAGTAACTGATTTAATATCAGACAATCGCATTGATTTATTTTGTCTTACTGAAACCTGGCTGAGCCATGAAGAATATGTCAGCCTAAATGAATCAACTCCTCCAAGTCATATTAATACTCACATTCCTCGAGGCACCGGCCGAGGAGGTGGAGTAGCAGCCATCTTTGACTCAAGCCTATTAATGAATCCTAAACCTAAACTAAACTATAACTTGTTTGAAAGCCTTGTTCTTAGTCTTTCACATCCAACCTGGGAAACATTACAGCCAATTCTATGTGTTATACTGTACCAGCCACCAGGTCCATATTCAGAATTTATATCTGAAGTTTCTATCAAGTTTAGTCCTTAAAACTGATAAGGTTATTATTATAGGAGATTTTAATATTCATGTGGATGTTGATAATGATTGCCTTAGTGCTGCATTTAGGTAATTGTTGGACTCGATTGGCTTCTGTCAGAGAGTACAGAAACCCACCCACTGCTTTGGCCACACCCTCAACCTTGTTCTTGCATATGGCATTGAACTTGAGCATTTGGAGGTCTTCCCACAGAACCTCTTCTGTCAGACCATTACCTCATAACTTTTGCGTTTATACTCCCGGAGTGTACACCGTTAGTCAAAAGTTTCTACAACAGATGTCTAACTGACAGTGCTGTAGCTAAATTTAAAGAAGCGATTCCTTCTGCATTTGATTCAATACCACGTCTCAATGTGACGGAGGACTCCTGTGCTAACTTTAGTCTGTCCCAGATTGATCATCTTGTCGATAGTGCTACAGGCTCACTGAGAATGACACTAGACTCGATAGCCCCACTGAAGAAAAAGACAGTGAGGCAAAGGAGGTTTGCTCCCTGGTATAACCTTCAGACCCGCAAACTGAAGCAAACATCACAAAAGCTCGAAAGCATATGGCGTTCCACTTATCTGGAAGAATCACGCCTAGTTTGGCGAGATAGTCTTAAAACATACAAAAAGGCTCTACGTAATGCCAGAGCAGCCTATTACTCATCAGTAATAGAGAAAAATATGAACAACCCCAGGTTTCTCTTTAGCACTGTAGCCAGGCTGACAGAGTCACAGCTCTGTGGAGCTGTGTATTCCTATAGACCTCAGTAGTAATGACTTCATGAATTTCTTTAATGAAAAGATTTGAACTATTAGAGGCAAGATTGATGATCTCTTGCCCTCATCCAGTACCGATCTGTCCTCAAGAGGAGTGGCCTTGGAAACGTCTGTATGCCCTGCTGTATATTTGGATGGCTTTTCTCCCATTAACCTAGAATAATTGTCCTCAACGGTTTCTACATCTAAACCGTCTACCTATCTCTTGGACCCCGTCCCAAAGAGGCTGCTTAAAGACGTGTTGCCTTTAATTGGCACCTCTCTGTTGGGTATTGTTAATGTGTCTTTGCTAACAGGCCATGTACCACATTCCTTCAAAGTAGCTGTAATTAAACCTCTTCTGAAAAAGCCCACTCTTAATCCAGAGGTGTTGCCTAGGAGTTTCAGTCAGGATTTAGAAAACAGCAAAGAGACAGCACTGGTGAAAATTACAAATTACCTCCTAATTGCATCATATAGAGGATTTATCTCTATACTGGTCTTGTTAGACCTCAGTGCTGATAAAGGACTCATCTCTGTACTTGTTTCGTTAGACCTTAGTGCTGATAAAGGACTCATCTCTGTACTGGTCTTGTTAGACCTTAGTGCTGCGTTCGACACCATTGATCATGACATCCTATTACAGAGATTGGATCAGTCAATTAGCATTTCAAGTACCGCACTAAGTTGGTTTAAATCCTATTCATCAGATCAATCTCAATTTGTATTTGTAAACGATGAAGCCTCAATGACCACCAACGTTAATCACGGAGTTCCACAAGGTTCTGTGCTTGGACCAATTTTATTGACCTTATATATGCTTCCTTAGGGCAACATTATCAGGAAACACTCCATAAACTTTCATTGCTATGCAGATGATACTCAATTATATCTATCGATCAAACCAGAGGAGACCAACCAGCTTGCTAAAATTCAAGAATGTCTTAAAGACATAAAAACATGGATGACCTGCAACTTCCTGATGTTAAACTCAGACAAAACTGAAGTTATTTTACTCGGACCTGAACACCTCAGAGATCAATTATCTGGCGATGTGGTTTCTGTAGATGGCATTACCCTGGCATCCAACACCACTGTAAAGAATCTTGGCGTTATCTTTGACTGGGACTTGTCCTTTAACTCCCACGTTATGCAATCTCAAGAACTGCATTTTTTCCATCTACATAACATTTAAAAAATCAGGCACATCTTGTCCCAAAATGATGCAGAAAATCTGGTTCACGCGTTTGCTACTTCCAGACTAGATTACTGCAACTCCTTATTATCAGGCTGCTCTAATAAGTCTCTTAAGTCCCTCCAGTTGATCCAGAATGCTGCAGCTCGTGTACTCACAAAAACTAAGAAAAGAGATTACATTACTCCTGTATTAGCTGCTCTGCACTGGCTCCCTGTAAAATCAAGAATCACATTTAAAATTCTTCTCCTCACCTACAAAGCCTTGATTGGTGATGCACCATCATATCTTAAGGAGTTTGTAGTACCATATTGCCTCACTAGAGAGCTGCGCTCACTAAATACGGGGCTACTTGTGGTTCCTAGAGTCCTAAAAAGTAGGATGGGAGCCAGAGCCTTCAGTTATCAAGCTCCTCTTTTATGGAACCAGCTTCCACTTTCAGTCCTGGAGGCAGACACAGTCACCTCATTTAAGAATAGACTTAAGACTTTCCTCTTTAATAGTGATTATAGTTAGGGCTGAGTCAGGTCTGCCCTGGTCGAGCTCCTAGATATGCTGCTATAGGCTTACAGGCTGCTGGGTGATGTTTTAGGATACACTGAGTACCTATCTCCTCTTCTCTCTCTTCTTATGGATGAATTTACAGCTCTCCATTGCACCTCTGCTTCCCCCCCGGAGTCTTTGTGACTTCAAAACAGCTGAAAATAGTTGTCAATGGCTGAAAACAGCTGAAAATACCAAAAACATTGACCTGAATTGCTGACAAGTGGAAATGTATAACAGTAAATAATGGAAGCAAAACTCTATTATCTAAATAATCAAAGATATGAATCACATTAGACAGAAGAGAGAAAAAGAGAGAGAGGAAAGACTGACCCGAACGGGCTGATATGTTTGTTATGTTTGTGGAGTAAATGTAACCCGAGCAACTATGAAGCTGTTTCTCCTCTGATCTCTCTAATTAAAGACACAAACACACGTGGCCGTTCGCACGCAGAAAGATGGGGGAGGAGTCCTTCCTTCCTGCCTTCCTTCGTTCCTTTCCTACCTCCATTCCTTCCTTCCCTTCCTTCCTCCCTCCCTTCCTTCCTTCCTTCCCTTTCTCCCTCCCTCCCTTCCTTCCCTACCTTCCGTAGTTCCTCCCTTCCTTCCTTTCCTTCCTTTCCTTCCCATTTGTAAGACAATGTGTGTGTTTTACAGTGGCGGGCCGTGCATTTCGGACCCAGGCCTTCTGTGCCGTCTCTACTAGAGCTGAACTCTCTAATCACCTCATTATGACACCACAGCTGCAGGTTATTATTTGTTTCGTGTAAACACCTCATATTTGACAAGTGAAATAAAATGTTACATGAAGGGCAACACCTACAAATACACTAACTGCAGAGTGCAGATCCATAAATACGCGCATGACGGCATGCTGCGTCAATAACGGACAATGCATAGTCACATCAACGTAATCAACAAAAGGACAAGAACACATTCTTAAAAGAACCAGAAGTTACATTTAATTTAAAATAAAACATGACGAAAAAAATCAACAAAACGGGGGGAATAAAACACTGTAGGCCTACACTGAAAATAACGAGGCATTCAAATATTGTTAACATCAGAAGTAACAAAACAACACCATAGACACATTAAAGTTACTGCAGATGTAAAAAAAGAAGAAACTTAAAAACAGTCCATTCTCCTCTCTTTGCGAAGAAAGAGTTCGATGACGTGGTTGTAAAGTGTGTCGGTGCGCCGGAGCTCCACCAGCAGGTCCCTCTGGACAGCCGAGCCTCCCCAGTTGCGTTTCTGGAGTAAGTTTTGATGCGTTTTAAGGCTGAGAATGTCCGCTCCACAGTGGCAGTAAACATCAAGACGCTCAGTCGCAAATAAAAGGCATTCCCAGCAATACAGTTTGCAACTCTTCTCCGATGCTGTCATCCAGGAATATCGTTCGTAGTTAGCGAACTGAAAGTAACGCATAAATGTTTTTTCTTGCTGGGTCAAGGCTGTTAGCTGTGGGGTAGGGCGGCCATTTGCTACGATTTCCTGCTTTTCCTCAAACGTCGTCCTTGAAGTCCGGTTCTAGTACTCCTCCTTCAGCCATAGATGAAACAACTAAAATACTATAAATTCAATTACTTCTCGAAACAACAGTTTCAATAACATGAACCGTAAAATACGTTCGGTACCACTTTCATCTTTTTTAAATTATTTAAAAAAACTTATCCATGACTTTAGTTACAGACTAGCTAGCGCTGGCTGTCCTTCTGCTTATTCGAGCTTGTTAAACAACTAACTGACACATTACCACCACCAAGTGGTGGGAAGCTATCTTGTAACAGATAACATGGATAACAGTAATATCTCTGGTGTCTTCAATTGATAGCCTAATTGATAATCCGTTGGCCCTCGCATCCCACGGGTGCAAAACTGAAAGTTTTTTTTACGGCCCTCTAGGTGGCGCTCGCGGCCCAAAAGTGCAGATTTTGTCGACTTGAAGTGTTTCCCTTAGCTGCAAATACACAAAGCAACTAACCCCGAGTATACTTTCAAAACATCATCTCAACAGTATGTCAACCAAATATACTTTATAGGGGTTCATAAATAGCTATCAGATTCTATTTTCTTGAAATGTGAAAAATACATGTCAATAGTTTTATTAGCTGAGATCATAGAGAAGTCTTTGACATTTAAAGGATATTACACATAACACACTTGATAAATACCAGCTACCATTTTGAGCAAAAATACTTACACATATCTGACAACACAAAGCTGATTTCTTTGCATAAAAGAATACCGTTTACAAATGTGTCCTAAATTGATTGATAAATACATTGTCTTCCAGCATGCACCTTGTCGATACTCTTGCACATGAAGGTCAGTAGATGTTGAATGAATTCAAATTTGATTAGATTTCATTTGACTTTTTTGTATGCATTCTTCTGTTTGACTTCAGATGTTTCCAGCCTTGTTTTGGATCGCAGAGTGGATCTTTCTTAGGTTCTGTCGGACTCGAACAAACTCCATTAACTTGGCTTCCTCTCGTACCTTTTCCTCTAGCTCCCTCTGACAAGAGAAAAGAAGATTCATTAGCACTACATAATCATGTTAAGATGTCAACAAGTATTACTTCAAGACTGTCAAACATTCCACCTCATCTTAGATTGTTTTCAACTCTCCTATCATTTCAGATCCTACCACTGTCTCTGCTGTGCCTCTCCTCTCTTCTAGTATCCGGCTAATTTTCCCTTCACCCAAGTCTCTTAATTGCACCCCTGTCTCACCTCTGGATCAGCTAATCACAGCTGGATCAGCTGTCCGTCGGCTTTAACAGCTGGAGAAATTTATGATTGAGTTTATGTCTGAACACATGATCAGAGTAACGGAATTGTTTTCTGGTCCCGACAGTTTTTAGTGAACATTCTAATAAAAATATACTTCAAATATTGATAGTAAAATGTTTTCATTTGAGTTATTGGTGTTAAACTAATAAAAACAGTTATGACAGACATGTGGATGTTTTTTCTCTGTATAGTCTGTTACTTGTTAAACTGCATTGAGTATTTATTGTGTGGTATATATACACACACTACGTCCTGCTTAAAAGTGCAGGATCTATTTCTACCGGCAGAATGCGTTTATCTTATTAATTATTTGCGTCTAGACATTTTAAAATTCTGATTGTGACATTATAAAATAACCCACAATATGATTTATCTTTAACACTAGAATTAATTTTTTAGGCTCAATGTTTAAAAAAACTTAAATTGTATAAATCATCAAACCCGAGACTCGGGAACGATCAGCCTCACGTGACTGAATATAAATGTAAAAAGTGTTTCCTCTCTCCAGCTCTCTGACTTTAATTGTGTCCATAACAAAAGTTGAGGGAAATAAGAGACCTTTTTAAAAATTAAGAAAGTTGTTTGTGGTGCTTTTGTTATTCAGATCTACAAATGAACATATATGTTAACCAGAAAACAAATATAATATATAACTAGAGTTTAATCTGTGATATGCTTTCCTTTCTGGTATGAAACTCCAGCGATCAGTCCGATCAGCTGCAGCATCCAATCAAATAACGTATGAACAAATAGGAAGCCCGCTCTTGTGCCTCCTCGAACAAGGATCCTCCAAGATCCCTCCTCACTCCTCAGAGCAGAATAAGATGGTGTCGAATAGTCAAATAATTAACTCCTAATGTCTATTCCTAACCACTTTTCCTTGAACTCTGTGGAAAACATCACAAGGTCAAGGAAAGATGGAAAGGAACTCGAAACACCACGGTTGTCTTTTCCTAACTCCTTATCATAAAGGAGTTAGGAAAATATACAGTACCTTATACAGTATATGCTTCCTTTAGGCAATATTTTCAGAAAACACTCCATATATTTTCATTGTTACGTAGATGATACTCAATTATATCTATCAATTAGGCCAGATGAAACCAACCACTTTGCTAAACTTCAAGGATGTCATAAAGACAAAAACATGGTTGACCTGCAACTTCCTGATGTTAAACTCAGACAAAACTGAAGTTATTCTACGAGGACACCAATTATCTAATGTTAATTTCTCTAAATGGCATTGCCCTGGCATCCAGCACCACCGTAAATAATCAGAGTTTTCAGTTAAAGTTAAACAGGAAATGTCATTTAACTTCCAGATAAAGAAATCTCAAGTGTCTTTTTCCACCTATGTAACATTTGAGAAATCAGGCACAAAGAGATACAGAAAAATGTGTTCATGTATTTGCTACTACTAGACTATATTACTGCAATTCCTGATTATGAGGTTGCTCTAAAGTTGATCCAGACCGTATTACCTGATTACTCTGTAAAATTCTGAATATAATTTAAAATCCTTTTTCTCAAAGGCAAATTTGTGATTTTGCATTATTCAAAATTGAATTATGGTGAATTGTAAAATCATCAATGCTGGAAAAAATATTCAGGTTTTTTACTTGAGTAAAACTAGGTCTAGCAATCCTGCAGTGTAAAAATACTGTGGGGTGTAATTCTTGTATAATTCATGGTATGATACACTGTAAATGGACTTTTATTGCGCTTTTCTTGATTTACGACCACTCAAAGCGCTTTAAAACTTCTTGTTATCATTCACCCATTCACAACCATTCATATACAGATGACAGGGGCTACCATGCAAGGTGCCACCGGCCCATCATGACTAACTAATATTTACACACCGTAGGCACAGCTATGGGAGTAATTTGTACTGCAACAAACTAACTCTGTTATGTTGTTCATTCTGTATACGTGGCATCTACCGCAATTATGTCCATCCTGGGAGAAGGACCCCTTCTCTGTTGCTCTCCCTCAGGTTACTTCCTTTCTTTCTCTGAACGCACGAGGGTGTTAAAATCTGCGCACATATGACATCCTCTGTGCTCAGAAGAATTACACATTCTTGTAAAACTGAAACTTCACTGGTTTTAAGGAATCCCTGCCATTGTCCTGACTCAGACCAGTATTGATAGTTTGGCAATTCCTTCAACGACCTGAGGGCGGGGTGGACACAGTTGTAGCTAATTATCGCCATCTCTGGTGTAAAAACAGGGGGGGCTTGAAGCGTCAGAGAAGAATCCTTGTATGAAGACTCGGAGTCTTCGGGGCGGCTGAGTATAAACATTTTCCTGTGAAAATGTGTTTTCTTTCCATACCTGTCTGCATATCTACTTGTAGAAACTATAGACCTCGGACTCGTTCACACATGCATCAAAATCCCTACTCTCTTATTTATCCCACCCGCTCCACACAGACCAAGCACCTCGTCACAGGGGGCCTCTGGAACTGCCAGTCAGCAAACCGCAAGGCAGACTTCATCTCTGGCTTCCCTATCAAGCAATCACTGGACTTCCTGGCCCTCAGAGACTTGGATCACACCAGACAACACATCTACCCCTGCTGCTCTCTCCTCTGCCTTCTCCTTCAGTCACACACCCAGACCCACTGGCCAGGGTTGTGGCACAGTTCTACTCATCTCCCCCAAATGGAGTTTTTCTCTTCCATTTTCCGTTTCTCTCTTCCATTGTTTACCCCACTGTCTTTTGAGTTTCATGCTGTGAAAGTTACTCATCCGGTTCAACTATTCATTGTTGTTCTCTACCGTCCACCTGGTTCCTTGGGAAACTTCTTGGAAGAATTAGATGTCCTCCGATCCAACTTCCCAGAAAACGCCCCCCCGCTCATCCTTCTGGGCGACTTTAACATCCCGACAGAAGTCTGGTGACCTGTTACTCTTACTGTCCTCCTTTGCTCTCTCGCTCAGTCCTTCCCCTCCTACTCACAAAGCTGGACACCACCTTGACAATAGATTCACCAGAAACTGCTCTACATCTAACTTCACTATAACTCCACTTCATGTCTCTGACCACCACTTCATCTCGTACTCTCTCCCAGTCTTTGGCACTGACAACCCTCCCACAACAACAGACTCTGCACCTGTCCGTCGCAACATCTGCACCCTCTCACCCTCTCACCCTCCTCTCTGTCCTCGTCTGTTCTGTCAGCCCTCCCTTCAACTGACTCTCACTCATGCATTCTAAATCTGCCATTGACTCTCTCCTCTCTACGCTGTCCTCTTACGACTCGAAAAGGTCCGCAAGTCCTCTCCGGCTCTGTGTTTGTCCGAACCGGTGCACGCCGAGAGAACCACTATGCGAGCATCGGTAAGGAAATGTGGAAAATCCAAACACGCCGACGACCTGCTCGCCTATCACTCTTCTTTCCTTCTCTGCTGCCATCTCTGCAGCCAAAAGCTTGTTCTTCCGATCCAGAATCGAATCCTCTTTTTCTAACCCTAAAAAAACTCTTCTATTTTTTTCAACCTCCTTGACCCCTCATGTCCCCCTCCTCCATCCACCCTTCTACCAAGCCACTTTGTTGACTACTTTACAACAAAGATAGACATACGCTCCTCATTTACTAATCCATCTTCTATAACTTCACCTCCATTAACTTCATCTTCTTCCCCTTCCTTTTCCACCCCCCTGTCTCCCAATCAAATTCTTACCTTGGTAACCTCCGCCCGCCCAATCACCTGCCCCCTTGACCTCATCCCATCTCACATTCTACAGTCTATTGCTCCCAACCTTCCCTTTCTCAACCATCTTATTAACACCTCCCTCTCAACTGGTTGCTTCCCTAACTCTCTGGAGGCAAGAGTTAACCCTCTCCTGAAGAAACCCACTCTCAACCCGTCTGAAGTCAATAACTACAGACCTGTCTCTCTCCTCCCCTTCCTTTCCAAAACTCTAGCGCGAGCTATCTTTAACCAAGTCTCCTCCTATCTCCACAGTAACAACCTTCTAGACCCCCACCAGTCTGGATTCAATGCAGGCCACTCAACAGAGACTGCCCTCCTTGCTGTGTCTGAGCAGCTTCACACTGCTAGAGCAGCCTCTCGCCTCTGTCCTTATTCTTCTAGATCTTTCTTCTGCCTTTGACACAGTGAACCACCAGATCCTTATTTCCTCCCTCCAGGACCTGGGTATCTCAGGCACTGCGCTCTCCCTCTTCTCATCCTACCTCAACGACCGCACTTACCGGGTAACCTGGAGAGGATCTGTGTCTGAGCCTTGTCCTCTCACTACTGGGGTCCCTCAGGGCTCAGTCCTGGGTCTTCTCTCTGTACACCAACTCATCCAGAATGCAGCTGCTCGACTGGTCTTTAACCTCCCAAAATGTACCCACACTACTCCGCGACATTCCCTTGTGGCTGCCCGCATCCGCTTCAAAACATTGGTACTTACGTACCGTGCTGCAAACAGGTCGGGTACAGTCTACATCCAGGACATGGTGAAACCGTACACCCCAGCTCATTCACTTCTCTCGGCTTCTGCCAATTGGCTTGTAGCTCCGTCACTGCGAGCTAAACACTCAAAGTCACAACTGTTTTCTGTGATGGCTCCTAAATGGTGGAATGAGCACCCCATTGACATCAGGACAGCAGAAGGTCTCTACACCTTCCGTCGCAAACTAAAAACACATCTTTTTCAACTATACCTTGAATGAGGAATGTAGCGCCATAGCACTTAAATGGCTCTTACAGATAGCACTTTGTAGTTTAACTTTAATGAAGAAATTGTACTCTCGATTCTTGTTGTTCTGAGTTTGTACTCATGGTTGAATGCACTTATTGTAAGTCGCTTTGGATAAAAGCGTCAGCTAAATGACATGTAATGTAAATGCAGAGAAGAATTTCTCCACGGGGATAAATAGGAGTACATTACTTTTTTCTCTTAATAAATCAAATTAAAATCTGCACGCACTTTCGCAGACAAACATAAGAAAAAGGTTGATGTTAGCAAAAATATTCCCTTAGTGCCCACATTTCGAGAGTCCGAAGTTATCATCTTCCCTTCAACTTTGCTCTCTGCAATTCCCGAAACCCAACCTCATTCCCCCTTCTTCCGCTTAGTTGCAATACATTCTCTCAATCATTTTACTGTACATCTGAGTCTGCTTTTGGCTCGAACTAACTCTGCTCAAGCACACAGCAACATGGACCAGCAGAGAAGGAGATTGAACCATTGATCCAAGCACAACCCTGATGATCAGTTGTAGATTCACCACATTTTCTTATTGACGGGGTTAAGATGAACCTAGTAGTAGGTTAGTCGGTAGTGCTAACTTGGGCATTCTATACTGCTTGAATTTCATAGATGGTCTGCATTAAATCTTCAGTTAATTTTGACTTTATCCTTTAATTCAAGTGAAATCTCAGAAATCAAACTGAACTGGATGAAAAATGTTTTCTCCTGTATTTAAGTGTTCCCAAAACTGTACAACATTGCTTTAAAATCACCATGGAAAGAAAGATTTTAGCATGGTGGAATATCAAGTGGAGCTTCTTGCTACCTGACACTGGTGAAGTAAATCTTTGCATAACATTGCCTCTTCCTTGTAATCTCAATCCTGCCTTGCATGGCTACTCTTGGACCTTGATAGCTAATCGCTATCATTCTTTAGGTTGGGTTTGATTCCTTGAGGCAGTTCACTTTATATTTGTTGAGAGTGTTCATTTGTGTGAAAGCCCCTTATAATTCTAGAAAAAAAAAGAAAAAAAAATTACCTCAAGTTGTTTCTGTTGACGTCTGAGCAGCACATCTTCCAGAGCTGTCCTGCTCTGTCCTTCCTCTTCCCGGTCACTCTGAACCCTCTTCCTCCTTGCCATCGCCTGCTGTAGTTCTGATCTGCATCTCAGCGCCACACCCCTAACACACACATACACACTTTATCAAATGAGTTGCAAAATGAATAGAAAATATATACACACACACACACATATATATATATATATATATATATATATATATATATACATTGACACAGTCAGATGTCAGTAGCAGCAACAAGCCCAGTGTGCCAGATTCAGGCACCTATTATGACATTGAGCAATCGCACAACTCAATACAAGCCATATAATCCCAGAGATACTCTCGACATGGCCAACCTAGCCAGCATCAAACTAAAGCCAAATGAAGAAGCCATGGTGTACCTGAAGAAAGCAGCTGACGCCTGGGAATCAGCTACAGGCACCAGACATGATAGGAACCTGACATACCTGAACATGTGGAAGGCTGCTGTAATAGCAGGTCTCCCGGCCAAGTTGAGTCGTGAGCAACGTACGGTGGGCATAAAATACCACCTTTGAAGTGTGGAAGAAACACATCACACACCACATCACTCAGCACCACGAGGATGAAGAAGAAGAAAAGGCAATCAAAGATAAGCTGTCAATGAGACTCCTGAAGCTACAGATAGCAAAAGATGACACAGAGGCTGCTAAGCACGGCCCACAAGCACAAAAGCAGATGGCTGCTGTTAGCGACCCCGTCGTCCAGATCCAGGAAGCAGTGGGCAAAGCCCTGGACCAATATAAAGAAGAGGAGAGAAGACAGAGACAAGTCCAGAGGACCCAGAAGAGACAGGTGGCGAGAACCTTGTCGTATCTGTGACAGACTTGAGCACAGGGCTGAGGAATGTTACAGTCGCCCTGATGCAGCTAGAGGCAGAGGAAGCCCACAGAGAGGAGGATTTGGACTACACATTCCAAACCAGAACCAGATGCCTGCAAGAATAGCCGAGGAAAGAGACCACTGATGTAGAGTGGATCAATTACATTTAATATAATCCAGATAAAGAGATAAATAAATTAAGAGATAAGTAATTTAAGATAGATGGGATTGGACAAGTAATTAAGACTCCGTTGGACAACAGAAGGGCATTTAATAGCTGATTCCTCCCACGGGTGAGAAGCTGTTCCTCACACGGAGTTCAAGATTGCTAGTCTGATCCTTGATAATTTAGTTCGAGATTGCTAGTCTCATCCTGGATAATTTAGTTTGAGATTGCTAGTCAGAACCTGGATAATTTAGTTCCTTAAGAAATCATTTTTGAGAAGTGTCTTCCTGAAGATTAAAATAAAACATACAATGACTACTTCTCAGACATGTTGGAGAATTGGTTCGGGAAATATGAAAAATTATTTCCAAATTTATTTCAGATATCGGCTGCACGGTGGTGTAGTGGCTAGCACTGTCGCCTCACAGCAAGAGGGCCGCGGGTTCGATTCCCGGTCGGAGCGGTCCTTCTGTGTGGAGTTTGCATGTTCTCCCCGTGGCAGCGTGGGTTCTCTCCGGGCTCTCCGGCTTCCTCCCACAGTCCAAAGACATGCTGCAGGTTAATTGATCTCTAAATGTCCCATAGGTGTGAATGTGAGAGTGAATGGTTGTATGTCCCTACATGTGCCCTCGATGGACTGGCAGCCTGTCCAGGGTGTCCCCTGCCTTCGCCCTATGTCAGCTGGGATAGGCTCCAGCGCCCCGCGACCCTAATGAGGATAAGCGGTATTGAAAATGGATGGATGGATTTCAGATATCCAACTTTAGTTAAAGCCGGCACAGAAAGCCGCTCTGTGTGTTTAATTTTCTTCCGCAGCTACACTTGTCTCTCCATCGTCGACCTTCACCGTGTACCTGACTGCCTGCTGTGATGGACCTCACCATCAGATGAGCTGCTCACAGAGGAGTATCGTGCACATTTAACACATTTATGCAAATTTTAACAAAACACAGAAGTCTGTTTGATGATGATGATATTAAAATAAATATAGTGTTTGAACCTGCTGTTTTTCCTTTTACCCGAGGAAATCGAGGATTGGAGGAATGCAGAGAAAGGAGACCATGGAGGAGATGAGAATGCAGAGAAAGGAGACCATCAAGAAGATGAGCGTGCAGAGAAAGAAGATGCACATAGACATATGCACAGATAGACACATAGATCAAAACACTCCTAGACTTTAGTCACTTTGCAGAGCAGGGTCAAAAGGAGGGAGTGATATTGTTTTTTTCTTCCACAGGTATTGATAATAAAGATTGTATTACAGTGATGTTTACAGTGCGGTGAAATAAAATCCATTACAAAGTTGTTTATACTATGGAATAGTATAAAAGGAGGGACTGTTGAGTTGTAGAGGATTTTATATATACTTGCAAATGTAAATAAGAAAGTTTATGTTTTAAATTAATACATTAAGAAGAAGAAGTTATAATAATTAATTTGGAATATTCTGGAGGAATGTATTATGAAACATAAGAGAGGATCACTGTTTTATTATTCTGTTTGTTGATGACAAATGTAATGATTAACTGTATGATGCATGAGAATGAATGAATGTTTTATTGTTTAGACAATAGTTAAAATGGATGCCGATTGAAACCTGATATGTTGCTTTTATTCTGACGGGGAACTTCCGGTCCCTGACCGGATGTGTGCACTTTGACCCCGCCAGTTTATTAATTAGCTTAGCGAACAGAACGGCGGCATTCTTTGAACTGGCCAATAGAACTAACCTTTAGGTGTGAATTAATTTGCATGACCATACTAACAACTGAGCATTTGTGCTGGGGAACATGGTTCTACTGGACTGGAGAGCTTGAGACAGCTGGCGCTCCCTGGGAGCAGCAGTCCGTCTGTGGAGAGTTTTTCCTTTCTGGCCCCACGGCCGTGAACGCTATATGAGTATTATTTTTGCCATTAAATATTGTTCATTTTAAACCTATTGAATCCTGACTTTTTCGTCCAGTATACTCGTCTCTTATTTATATCTGACAAAAACATTGACTGTAGATGCTGTGGTGGTCCGATCTTGAAATGGAGTGGATAGTTAGAATCACAAGAATCACTAGTACCTAACTGTAAATAGATGGACAGTAAATGGTACACTCAAAGATATATTTTGGCCTAATATGTAAGATTTATGTATTTTATTTGCATATAAAATTCCCATCCATTTGGAATACATAGTTTTAACGTGAACACACTAATAAACTTAATGTGATTTATTTGTGTTAGTCGAACATGAATTCAACAAGTGAAATCTATGTAAAAATACCAATAAACCTAGGAGGGTGTGTTGTATTAAGGCATTTACCATGAATAACTCCAATGCGTTTCAAATTCATAACCAGGTAGTTCTATGTATTCTTTTTTCATAAAATCTATTAGTTTAATATTCATAATAATCAGGTTTAGGCAATAAACTCAATTCACTTAAAATGCATCAAATGTATGTACTTTTTATTAATTAACCCAATGTATTTTACAATTGATTGATTGTTTTCATTCACAATAGGGTACAATACATAAAAAGAACAGTCAGACAACCATGTATCACATGTACTATTTATTGGCGTGTGGGTATTGTAAAAACGGCATCAAACTACAACACCACACCTCTTCCAACAGCAGCACAGCCAGTGCTCATACAGCCATGTTGTGTGCAAAGAAACAAATCATAAAAAAGAAAATGCCCTACCATCGAGGTTAAGAAAGTGCTCTACTAAAGAATTTAACTTTTCTTTGCCACAATAGATGTCATTGATATAATAAATGTCTATAAACAACTCTGAACCAAAAAAACACATTAAAAACACATCACAAGGCCATTGGCCTCACACCGCAGGAATATGAACAGTGCAACAGTGTAATGCTTACAGTACACTAACATTTCATGGAATCCCTGACATCCATTTTTTGAAATGTGGACCACCATAACATTGCCATAAGGCTTGTGCATAATGCATATAGGAATATAAAATATGTATTCTGTAGCAAAAATATATCATTCATAACTGAGAAACACAACTAGAAAATATTTACATTGACAAAGTTCTGTACTGATATTTGCAGCAAGTCCTCCACTTTTTACGCCATCAATTTGTAGTCCTTGTACTTTTGGTGAAAGCTTGGTTGTGTCCAGTTCCATCAAGACTTTCTGAAACACTTCAAATGTACACTTGAGGTCCTTGGGGTAGCTCAAGTTCAGTGCATAAATCAGTCCGAAAAGCATCACACATCCAAGTGTGACAGGTTTTGCAGAAATCCGATGCCTTCAAGAACAACACCACCATCTGCAGGCTCTTCTTCGGGGCCAGCACCCTCTCTACGAATGAGGTCTATGCCCATCGTAGTCTGTCCAATACCCAACTCAAACTCTGTAGATTCGCAGTCCTGGAGGATAAACAAAGAGAACAATGAGCTGTGTACCCATGCTGGTCACATTGTCAAATTCGAAATTCTTAAGGCACACTGTTATGCAAACTTACCATATATTCTTTGATGAGTGTCTCCATGTCTTTATTGAGGTAGACACTTAAGCTCCTCAGGATACAGTCGCGCTTGACGTTTATGTCTTCATTCTGAAAAACCAACAAGATCCCCCAAAAAAGTATTAGTTAATGAATTGATTTACAGTTTAAGTAAAGCTTAATTTTAAGTTTCATAAATTAAGTCATATTTTAAGTAAAGAGTAGCCAGGGCTGTACTTTCTGCAACCTCCCCCCCCACACACTTAAACAAAGGAAAACCACACACTTACTCGAGATGTCACTTCCATTATTTTGCGGATTTTCTGTTCTGCTGATCCCCCCCTTGGCCTGGAAAAGCTTCATCAGGCCATCAGAGGAACAGTTGTTATAAGCATGAATTCCAAGTTGACCTGAAATAGGAGAAAAGACAGATTTACACATCTTGTTAAAAGTTTATCCTTAATGCAGCAAAATGTGCATCTACATTAGAAAGAAAAGGGTTACTACTTTTACTTTCTCAACTTCAAACAATGCTGGCCATCTGTTTTGGATCGCTATTATCAGTGGCTCCTGAAGAACTTCTTGACGTCTGTACGAGAAGGTACGCTGCATCTTTTCCTTGATCACTGCCTCGTTATTATTATTTTTAACCTTGAGCAATAGAGCAACCCTTTCTACTTCTAGGCTTTCTGTGGTTTCACCTCTTGGATGGCTTGGACAGAAATTAACCTCTGCCTTCCGGGGCTTCTTAATGTTTGCGGCTGGTTTCCCCCGACCTTTCCGTTTGTTATAAAGGGAGCTGACAAGGACTTCTGGGTGTCCAGCTCGGCCAACTTTGGTGCGGAAGTTCATCATCTTGACCTTTATATAGTGCTTCCATCCACAATATCCAGTGTGAGTTCCTTTCTCATGCAAACATGGATGGGTGTACCAAGGCCTCAGCAACTTCTTCAAACTGATCATTCTTTGGTTATGCTGTGTACTTGATAATTTCTTCTGCAAGGCCCTCAAGAATATCAGATCTGATTTTCGGGGTAAGATATAAGAGAGTACCATTTGCATTGAAATCATAATTTTCCTTCTGAAGAAGCATCTCGATACAATATGAAAAGCGTGGAACGACAAAAGCTTCAGGCCAAGAGCAGGACCGGGCCTCAGGAGATACCAATGACAATATGATGGTATCATTGCTGCTATGGGAGTCAATGGATGCTGAATCTCCTGGTTCTTGTGATGTGGAGCTAGTAGACATATCGGAGGGATTCACTGGGACTGTGGAGCACGTTTCTATAAAGGGTGGTGGTGAGGAGATTACAGAGCTGGTAGCCTCATAAATTAAGTATACTACTTTCAAAATACTTCGATCTTGAATGTCGGAAATTGACAAGAGACTCATAACTCATTCCCAATGTCTATATCTTTGTACTGATCACTCCAAAGACAGTCTTAATCCCAAGGGCCAATTCATCCACAGATGTCGGCATCCCTGACTGAATGACTAGTTTTCTTGCATCGTCTGTCTCGGCTTCCGGCAACTGGCAATCATCTCCACACCTGCACCTCATCTCCGGCACCTGTCTCCAATCACATCATCAAGTCCTGCCTCTCTCCAGTTGCCAGATTATTGCGCCATTTCCAATGCTACTTCGACTCTCGGCCTCACTTTTGTTTGTGATTTCCTGCGAACCCCTGTTCCCTGTACCCAGGAATCCCGTACCTGCACTTCCGCTCAGCCGCCGCTCACTCCGTCTGCGCTCTTCCTCCGTTCAGTTGCTCGCACCAGGCGCTTGGCCGACTGGCGCCGAATCCCTGCATCCGCCTATCCCGCCTTCTGTCAAATAAACTGCTTACCTCCACCCAACCTTGCCTCCCCGTGTCTGCGCTTGGGTCCGGCAAAACCGAACCCTCACAGAATAATCTGGCCACAACATGGACCCAACGGGCGCGGATCCCCTTGGCCAGGCGCTAGCCTCCCATGGCATCATGCTTGGTTGTCACGAGTCTGCCCTCCAAGAGATATGGGCCAGGTTAAGGAATCTCAACTCCAGTGTGGCTCATCTCACTGCCCGAATGGACCAAGTCAACTCTTGCCTCGCTGCCCTTTCTGCCACGGACACGTCTTCTGCTGCCCCGCTGGCGCCTGGCGCTCCAGCGCCACTTGCCCGGGAGCCCTACATTCCTACACCGGAACTCTATTCCGGAGACCTGGGAGCTTGTGGACGATTCCTCCTGCAATGCTCCCTGGTGTTCCAACAGCAACCAGTCACCTACGCCCCAGATGAGTCACGCATAGGTTTTATTATGGGGTTACTTACGGGCAAGGCTTCTCAGTGGGCAACAGCTCTGGGAGAGGAGTCTCCTATTTGTACTTCCTACCCAGTTTTTATAGCGGAGCTTATGAGAACTTTTGACCATCCAATTCAGAGTAAAGAGGCTTCCACCATCGAGGTCCCAGACCTTACGTTAGTCCCTCCCACTTACCATGAACTAGGGGAGGTGTTCCGCAAGCAGCGTGCCCAAACTCTGCCCCCACATAGACCATATGACTGCGCCATAAACCTGCTCCCAGGCACCCCCTTACCCTCTAGTCGCCTCTTTAACCTTTCCCGCCCGGAAAGAGAGGCTATGGAGAGCTACATCCACGACTCCCTAGCAAACGGTTTTATCCGATCCTCCTCCTCCCCTGTTGGCGCTGGATTCTTCTTTGTAGGCAAGAACAGGGGATGGAAAAAATGTCCATGCTACCTCCTGATTTTCCAGGTACCATATTAATTGATGATCTATAGGCCCCTGAAGCTTTCCGCTCCCATCCGCGCCCCCCTCCCCTCACACACACAACCCCCTAGGACACCTGACTACTTACTTGATTTAAAAGATTGGCTAGTCAAGTCTACATTGTAAATGCTTAGAGATTATGTGTAGATAAGCTGTAGATGAACAACAATTTATTGAACTGGAACTTTGAGACACATGAGCACTGGGATTGATATATGTTCTCTCTTCCACTCTTCACTTCCACCCCGGTGTTAATTCACCCAGATCCCTCTCTACAGTTTGTGGTGGAGGTGGATGCCTCTGATTCGGGGGTCGGGGCTGTCCTTTCTCAGCGGGCCCTTCAGGATCAGAGGCTACACCCATGTGCCTTCTTTTCCCGGCGTCTTTCACCTGCACAGTGCAACTATGATGTGGGTAACCGGGAGCTATTGGCTGTGGTTCTGGCTTTAGAGGAGTGGAGACACTGGTTGGAGGGAGCAGAGCAACCGTTCATAGTTTGGACCGACTACAAGAACCTATCTTACCTTCGCTCCGCCAAGAGGTTAAACTCCCGCCAGGCTCGATGTGCTTTGTTCCTAGGTAGGTTTAATTTCACCCTCACCTACTGCCCTGGTTCACGTAACACCAAACCCGATGCCCTTTCCCGTCAGTCCACCAAGGAGAAGCCCACCCTCGAGTCTGAGACCATCCTCTCTCCCTCCCGTGTGGTGGTTGCGGTCACATGGGGAGTTGAGCCTCTCGTCCAAGAGGCCCAGTGCTCTCATCCGTACCTAGGCAATGGTTCCCCAAACCGTCTGTTTGTGCCTGACACCGTCCAATCACAAGTCTTACAATGGGGGCATTTCTCCAGGTTGGCCTGCCACCCTGGGTTCCACCGCACCCTCGCTTTCATAAGACAGTGATTCTGGTGGCCATCCATTGTCCCAAGAAACCTGGGCCTTCGTTTCAGCCTGCTCAGTCTGTGCCCACAGCAAGGCTTCCCACCAACCCCCGGCAGGCCAGTTGCAAAGAAGACAGGTATTAGTCTTGTTAACACATAACATTTTAACATAATTGTTATGGTCTCATCCCCATTAAGTACATATAAATATAGACAGGTTCTTTGCTTTAATTATTTCTTTAGTTACTACTAAAGAAAAAGGTGTTCTTGACTAACAATCTGGGCCTACTCAATACATTTACAAGGCAGTGTAACTTATCGAAATCAAACCTTTGATGAGGATGTTTCTCCTCAGGGTTACCATACACTTAGATCCAATGTGTAGTCAACAAGTGGAAAGCAATCAGTCAACTCCTCAAGCTGAACAAGGGCAACCTCTCTACCCGGTGATGAAGTCAACTCAAAGGCTCTAAAATGATCTTTATGCCAAGCACAACATAAACGAACAATGAAACTCAACTTGTCTCTTATTATGCACATTTGCAGAATCTCTGAAAACTCAGACATTCCAGCAGTTGAACCACATGCAACGATCATTCCATTTCTGTAAGTAATTCCTCTAGTGGTGACATTTATTGCAAGATGAATTTGACTGATATCTGGATACTTCTGCCTGAGAGCCAACACAACTTCCTTATTTAGAACATCAACCTGGACGGTGGAGACATTTGTAACTTCCAAATCTGATGTACTGAGACTGGATGAATGTATGTGATAACTGATCAATTGCTGGTGTTTGGCTGCCAGTGAGAGTGCAATATTCCTGAAATTATTTGTGTGTTGGGCAACTCGTTTGAAAAAGCTATGTTTAGCTTCAAATCTCATTGTTCATACTCCTATAAGAGGCCCAAAGCATCTAATCAAGTGTGGGTAATGCTCAAGATAGTGGTGTTTAGGTAAAAGCTTTCCGTCTGGGTTAAGCTCAAGTAGTCTGTGTCTGTGCTCAGAAACTTTGACGTCAAGATAGGTAATTGTCTAGTCAGAGTGAACAGGTACCACAACTAATTGTACAATTTCCTTCAGGTCCAATATTACTTGCCAAGCAAGCTCACCCTCTGGTATCAAATCCTCCTACTAGAAATGGAAGAAATCTGATTAAGTTCCAATTTTCATGGGCGTTGCCACCTATTGTCTTCTTACATGAATAGCTTTGTGGTATGATGTGAGATCGATTTTTTTTGTCGCTCCACTTTGAAATTTGAGTATTAGCGTGTTAAGACATTCAAGACTGAAATATTTCTTAGAGATCAGAAGACTCAAACACAATGCCAGTTCAAATAGGATGATACCCTCAAATAAATCGTGCACTATATCTGGGGGATAGCCTGTGCTAACATGAAAATGCTGAAATTGTTCAGTTATAACACGCCCTCTTCACTCCAAAGCAATTTGGTTCAGTTTCCTTTGCAGTCCTTAAATGTGCTTTATGTATTTCTTTGGTTCTAAGCAAAAAAGCACCCGACCAAACCTCCTTTGATTGAATATCTACTTTGTGAGCAGTTCAAAATTCGACAAATATAATGCCCAGAGAAGCTCTCAATAAATCCAGCCAATCCGTGGGCTCCCAAATTGTCAGCTATAACACTATGGACTGTTCCTTTGACAAACTTTCCAAGCTTTGAGATGAACACACCATGCTCTTCTAAAGTACAAATGTTGTGTAAAAGTGGCTCTAATACTTTACCATAGCCATATACCTTTACATCATCACTCTTGCACAAAACGGCCAAATAAATTGAAGAGAGTGCTGAATGAGAGCATGGTGGTAAGTTATTGAGAATCCAGTATACACCACACAATGTATGCTTCTTTCATGATGTGCCCAGGGGATTACAAATCTCAAAATCATCAATGTATAAACTGATTTTTAACTCATCACACATCTCATAGGTTTTTGTTATTGAAGAATTCCGTAAGACTGCTACCTGTTACAGGCACAGACACTGTACTGATAGTGTAGTTCATCAAACAATTCATCTATTGCTGTAGATGGAACATAAAAAATGCTTTCCAACTTCAATAAAATTGAAGCGATTCTTTCCTTTTGGGAGGTCCTCTAAAGTGTTAACATCACTATCTGCATCAGAGTAAAACAATCTATGTCTTCAGAAGGTGAGGTGGGCCCATCATCTACAGGACTACCTGATTCATTAGACTGAGCAGTGACTTTAACAACACCTGCCTTAAAATCTTTTAGAGTGTGGGGATTATATTTCCGATTTTTATGAGAGTTAAATGTACCATATATGTTTGTCTAAAATGTACATCCTTCAAACATACAAGTTATGGTTTCATACTGCTTAAGATGTTGATTTACATTGATAAAAGTACTCCTTCTCAGTTGGAAGTTCCTCACATCCACAAGTCTGACATGCAAATGTAGTTAACTGATCATGTGCTATTGCTAATTTCCTGTGTGTTTGATATGTGTGACTCAAAAGGTTCTTCCAATTTGTGAATGTACATGGACAAACTGCATATATACATGGATACTGGCATGTGCGCCCACAGTGAATATGTTTTAGCCTAAAATGTTTTAGTAACTCATACCTGGTAGATAGTGAAATATCACACAATTTACATGGCCACATTCACATATCTGTGAACAAAAACAAAGAACAGATTATTATTTGTGGTTTTTTTAACAACTGCTGTTTTACCTACAAAACCATAAACCAAACGGTTATTTTTATGTTGATTCATTTGAATGAGTTTCATTGTTTGTCATCTGATGTATTGAATTGCCAGTATATTATGAATGTCTTTGTAGCCTAGATACTTACAAGATCTAAGAGGTTGCCCCGGCATACAGCGCGATGGAAGGATGCTTCAAAGAATTAGGCATCTGTAAAAGACAAATGGGTCTAGTTAGAAACAAAATGTTTATAATTGTGGGGCACTCTTTTGGTTAAGACATTGATACTGTCTTTTTGTATAGTTTAAAATATATATATAGTACTCAGTCATCCTTTAGTCCAAGATAATGCCCAGTATGTACAGTAGTTTATGCTTAAGATCAAGCAAACATATTTAGTTGTTAGAAATCAAATCACTCTTTTAATGTAGTTTACATTTGCAACTGTTGATATTTTTGGTTTTTTAAACTGCAGTTGCACATTGTTGTGATTATCATGATTCTAAAATTATTAGGCCTATTATACAGTAGGCCTGCTCTAAATTATAAACCGTTGTCTCCATGCAATTTATTTTATAAATCAATGAAACACTTTTCTGCACATAACCAAATACCATATGACTTTGAAATCACTTTGATTTACCACGAAATATACATTTTAAGATAAACCACAATGTCTCACTATAACCAGTTTCTTTATTCAAGTAAAAATACAGGAATAATCATTTAACCCTCTCCTCTTATTAACAGTTCACAATCTGTCCTCCAGGCTCCTCTGCGCCAAAAAGCAGCTCTGATGTGTGTGTCTGTCTGTCTCTCTCCCCAAACCGAGAGAAACAGAGACAGACAGACAGACAGACAGAGACAGACAGTAAGAGACAGAGAGAGATCGAGAGACAGACAGACAGACAGACAGAGAGCGACAGCGAGATCGAGAGACAGACAGACAGACAGACAGACCGACTGACAGAGAGTGAGAGACAGACGGTGTGTGTGTTTCTGCCCCAATCATTCCCGCTCAAGGTTGCAACATTGTTGAAAAAGTCAAGCACCGGCACCTGTCTGCTCTCAGACACCTGTCTATCTGCTCTCACGTTCCCACAGATTTGACCCTGTTTGCTCATATAACAGTAAAGGGCAAATATTAACCATATATACAGTTTATATTGCTTGTAATTGGGATGATGTAAACATCTGTTGAGTATTTTAACGTAAACTTGTTTGATTGTGTTGGATTAAAAAACCCCAAATGCAGCGGGTCCCCCAGACCCACAAACACTGGCTGAATAACAAAAACATGATCACCACACAAGTTAAAGTTGTGGGATATTACTCACCCTCCTAATGTTACATGTTACACAAGTTATCGACTGGCCAGTTATTGAACACTAAATATCGACCTGACTGAAAGTCATACAAAGCTAGCGCTCAAATATCAGTCTACAAACCACGTTAGCTCAGTCACCAATTTCGCCGACACGCAAAGTATTTCTGTCTCCGTTTCACTGTAACTGGGCTGTAATGGTGTTAACCCTTAGCCGTTAACACTACACAGAGTCCGTTTTAATAAAGTGCCTTTTAACGTTGCCTGCTTTAATTATTGACTCGTTTGAATTAGTAATATGTGGGATGTTAGCTAGTGTAAAAACATCGCTAACTAGCTAACGTTAATTGATATGCATTACAACATGTGCTGCTAGCTGACTGGACAAACAGGTTCGCAATATTGGACTTATTGGATTTGACAGTCAATATATTGATAATAGTGTGCCATGATATAAATTGCAATCATAAAACATGTCCATACACTGATAACAGGCAGATCAGATAAGATGACAGCAGATGTAACTTACCTGTTGCAGGCTGCAAGTTGGTCTGAGGTAAGATGGCCGAAGGAAGTCCGGTGTCACGTGAAGGATTCAAAATGAAAATGTAAACTAATCTCATAAATTGTAACTAATGATCATGCAGCGAGCCGTATTCAAACCATATTCATATGTTTTAACTGATTCAATTGAATTGTTTTACAAATTAACAGATTCATGCTGATTCTAAGGAATTTTAATACATATATTTTTGAAATATGAGTATTTAAATTAAATGTAATAGATTAAAACACTTAATAATAAACTATGCCATGATTAATTTCTTTGAGTGTATGATCTGCAGTTGCAAGTTGTAAAGCCCGCCCATGGGCCAGCGGAACGGCAAGAGGTAAGTTCAATAAGTTGTATAGTTAGGGCTGGCTCAGGTTTGCCTTGGACCAGCCCATAGATATGCTGCTAGAGGCCTGGACTGCCAGAGGACTTCCTAGTATAAAATGAGCTCCTCTCCCCTCTACTAGCGCTCATTCTCTATGTATATTAATGTACATTACTTACTTTGCTTCTTCCTCAGTCTTTGTGCTTTCTTGCCTTGCAGGTTTCCATAAAATGTGTTTTATCTGGACCCCGGCCGGACCTCCTGCCATGGCCTGTTGCTCTCCCTCAGGTTTCTTCCTTTTTTTCCTGAACGGAAGTGAGGGTCCGAGGACAGAGGATGTCGTATGTGTACAGATTGTAACACCCTCTGAGGCAAATTTGTGATTTTGATTTTCAACTATGCTCTCCGCAATTCCCCAAACCCAAACTTCTTCCACTTAGTTGCAATAAATTCTCTCAATAATTTTACTGTACATCTTAGTCTGCTGAAACGTAACAGAACGATATGGCCACAACATGGACCGATTAGATTCAGTAAGCCTCCATAAAGCCACAGAAAACTTCTTGCATGCCCTCACAGGTCAAGGTAATCACTTTGGCCAACATCTCTGTGAAGTCATAGACTCATTAATAGGACTAACTGCAATAATTAAAGGATTAAAGGCCTGTTCTCTTATTTGGGGGACACGGCTGAGGTTTCTTTTGTTAAAGTCAGTGTCATGTTCCCTGACTGAAGCCTAGGGGAGGCGGGGAGTAAAAATGCATGTAGCGTTACCCAAGGGAGAATACCTCAACAGGCAATGAAGGGATAAAGGAAAAATTGCTTATTAAGCAAAATCAAAACAAGGACGACTTCATCAAAGTGAGGAAGTGACGATACTCAAAGTATCAATTGATATGGCAGTAGCAATATTTACGTTAATTACATTTTCAGTTCGGGCTCAGCCTTAGAGATAGGGTAAGGAGCTCGGACATCAGGGGGGAGCTTGTAGTCGAGTCGCTGCTCCTTCGTGTCGAAAGGAGTCAGCTGAGGTGGTTCGGGCATCTAGTTAGGATGCCACCTGGACGCCTCCCATTAGAGGTTTTCCGGGCACGTCCAACTGGTAGGAGGCCCCGGGGAAGACCGAGGACACGCTGGAGGGATTATATCTCCCGGCTGGCCTTGGAACGCCTCGGGATCCCCCAGAATGAGCTGGAAAGTGCTGCGGGTGAGAGGGAAGCCTGGGTCGGCCTGCTGAACCTGCTGCCACCGCGACCCGACCCCGGATAAGCGGGTGATAATGGATGGATGGATGGACATTTTCAGTTCAGTTAATTTTGTATAGCCCAAAATCACAAATAACAAATTTGACTCAGAGGACTTAACAATCTGTACACATAAGACATCCCTGTCCCAGAACCTCACATCGAATCAGGAAAAACTCCCCAAAAAAAGAGAAAAAACCCTTTCATGGGAAAAAAAGGGAAGAAACCTTTAGGAGAGCAACAGAGGAGGCTCCCTCTCTTCGGATGGACTGAAGCAATAGATGTCATGTGTACAGATGAACAGCGTTACGGAGTTACAACACATTCAAAGAATATGACAGAATTGTGTGAATAATTAGTAGGCATGGACCACGATCCAGATTTCTACAATCCATGAAACAGAAGGAGAAAGAGAGGGCCTGAGGCATTGCGAAAGAAGCCAGACCAATGAGGCCAGGCCTTTGAGGCAGTAGGCACAGAGAAGGAGGCAGGGCCATTGGGAAGGAGGCCAGATCCAGGCCAGAGGCTGGATGCAGGAGGCAGGGGCAAGGACCCAGGACCAGCTTCAGACACAGCCAGGTACAATGGTCCCTATGAGACGTGAAGTCACAAAGACTCCGGGGAGGAAGTAGAGTTAGTAATGTGCAATGGAGAGATGTAAATTCATCCATAAGGAGAGAGAGAAGAGGAGAGAGGAGCTCAGTCCACCAGCTGCCTATAAGCCTATAGCAGCATATTTAAGGGCTGGACAATGGCAATTTAAGAGACTTATTAGAGACTTAATTTTAAATCTGATTCTTGATTTTACAGGGAGCCAGTACAAAGCAGCTCATCCCAGAGTAATTAGGGTCCAAGCGACTGACGAAGTCAGTCCGAGAGGACCCTATTGAAATTGCTAGGGGTATTCTTATTCTTCTGATCTTTATTTTTGTACATTTTTGGGGTATTTGCCAACCTTGAAAAGTCACTAAATTTGGCAAGCTTGTCAGGCTTGGTGAAAATAGACGTTTGATAGAGGAGTCAAATTAGTTTTTTAAATTGCTCTATAGAGCCCCCTCAAAGTTTGACCGGCGACTGCCCTTACCCAGAATGTCCGATTGACATGCTCTACAAAAAAGCCTCTCAGACCCATAAGCTTCGCCTACTTAGGTTTTCCGCCATTTTGAATTTTGTGAAAAACACATAATTGGCCATTTCTCCTACACGCTGGGTCCGAATCATACAACAATTTATATTAATCAGATAAGTGAAGCCAGATGACCTACAGTATGTCAACTGTTTTTTGATATCTCAATGTGGTAAGGATCTATAGCCCAATACACCTCTTAAGGGTGTGTCTTGTTTTTCAATGCTCATAACTTCAATACTATTGGGACTAATAACTCGAAACATGCAGGATATGTGCACATTGAATCTTTAACATGCAAAAAAAAAAATCTTGTGCGATTTGAACACCAGGGGGCGCTACAATAATTCACGGAATTTGGCCGTTTTTTGCTTGTTTTTGTCACTTTTCGCCGTTAAGGTTTTCTCCCACAAAAACCGATCCGAGCGACTTGACAATCTTGCTTCCAGGATGATCTGAAGGCCTTAAAGATGGTTAGAAAAAAACTGACTTTTCACCGAATTTCACTTGACGTTATGTGGACCCCCATAAACGCCCACTTTCTGTGTTTTGTTATGTTATAGACTGTTGCTTTAACTGATCCAATCCTTCGAAAAATAATAATGCATGATGTCAGTCAAGGCCTGAACACATTTACATGAAGAAACATTCGAAATTGTCATAGGAACACCTACAAAAAAAATAAAGACAAGTTTTAGACAATAATGTCTTCTCCTTAGACGTGAACAGATCACATTATTTCATCTTATCTGTGGCCTAACGGATTAAGCATTCGCCTTGTTACCGGGAGACCTGTGTTAAAATCCAAGCCAGGGCTAATTTTTGCATCATTTTTTTTTTACCTTTTAATTTACATGACGTGGTCTAGACTTCACCTAGAGACACATGATGCATGTATATGTTCACATTCTCAAAGCACCACCTACTGGCCAAAACAAATAAGCCTAAAATGCATCAGATTCACATGTAATTTACACAAAGTAGTCGACACTTCACGTAGACACATGATGCATGTATATGTTCACATTCTCAAAGCACCACCTACTGGCGAAAACAAATAAGCCTAAAATGCATCAGATTCACATGTAATTTACACAACGTGGTCGACACTTCACATAGAGACACATGATGCATGTATATGTTCACATTCTCATTGCGCCACCTACTGGCTCAACTGGACTTGCTCAAATCTGCCCCAAACTTGTCATGCTTGTTACAAGTCACGGCCTGAGGATATCGACAAGCCTAATTTCAGTCATAGTCGAAGCGCCACCTACTGGCTCAACTGGACTTGCTCAAATATGCCCCAAACTTGTCATGCTTGTACAAGTCACGGCCTGAGGATAACCACAAGCTTATTTTTACTCAGTCACAGCGCCACCTACTGGCTCAACTGGACTTGCTCGAATCTGCCCCAAACTTGTCATGCTTGTTACAAGTCACGGCCTGAGGATATCGACAAGCTTATTTTCACTCAGTCGAAGTGCCACCTACTGGCGTAAGAAAATCAGCGTTACGTGACAAACGATAAAACGTCCGACCAGCGGCGCCCCCGACTGGGGGCAGATGAGCGAGGACCCGTTCATCGCTGCTCGCAGCACAATAGTAGGAAATGGCCAAATAGAAACTGAGATACAAAAGAGGATGTCAAAGGTTAGCATGTCCTTTGGTCGGCTTCGCGAAAGACTCTGGAACAACCATCATGTGTCCGCAAGACTAAAAGGGAACATCTACAGAGCGATTATAATTTCCACCCTGCTGTACGGGGCTGAGACATGGACAGTGTACAGGAGCCAAGTGAAGAAGCTACACGCTTTTATGATGAGACATTTGCGGTCAATTTTGAAAATCAAATGGCAGGACAAGGTGACTAACACAGAGATACTCAAGAGGACAGGACTCCCTTCTATTGAAGACCTCCTCATCAGAAAGAATCTCCACTGGACAGGACACCTTCTGAGAATGCCAACCGATTGCCTGCCGAAGCAGATTCTCATCTCGCAGCTACCATCTGGCAAGAGACATCGTGGCCGCCCTCGGCTCCGCTATGAAGACATGATCAAGAGAAACCTTAAGAAAAGGGAAATTGACAACAACTCGTGGACATCTCTGGCGCTTCAGAGAGGTGCATGGAGAGTGGCTGTAAAGTAGTACATACATTGAAAACAGTCTTTGTCACTTTGCGACCGACAGCAAGGAGAGGAGAGCTAACAGCCTGATAATAAGGAATTGCAGTAATCTAGTCTAGAAGTAACAAATGCGTGAACCAGTTTTTCTGCATCTCTTTGAGATGAAAAAATGTGGATGCCAGGGCAATGGCATCTACAGAAACCACATCACCAGATAATTGATCTCTGAGGTGTTCTAGGCAGAGTAAAATAACGTCTTTAAGACATGCTTGAATTTTAACGAGCTGGTTGGTCTCTTCTGGTTTGATCCATAGATATAATTGAGTATCATCTGCATAATAATGAAAATGTATGGAGTGTTTCCTGATAATGTTGCCAAAAGGTAAATAAAATTGGTCCAAGCACAGAACCTTGTGGAACTCCGTGATTAACATTGATGGTCATCGAGGCTTTATCGTTTACAAATAAAAATTGAGATAGATCTGATGAATAGGATTTAAACCAACTTAGTGTGGTACCTGAAATGCCAATTGACTGATCCAGACTCTGTAATAGGATGTCATGGTCAATGGTGTTGAACGCAGCACTAAGGTCTAACAAAACAAGTACAGAGATGAGTCCTTTATCTCATGCAATTAGGAGGTAATTTGTTATTTTCACCAGTGCTTTCTCTGTGCTGTTTTCTAAATCCTGACTGCAACTACTCAAATAAACTATTATGATGTAGAAAGTCACACAACAGATTTGCGACTACTTTCTCAAGGATCTTAGGGAGGAAGGCAAGGTTAGAGATTGGTCTGTAGTCAGCCAACACCTCTGGATCAAGAGTGGGCTTCTTCAGGAGAGATTTAATTACAGCTACTTTGAAGGACTGTGGTACATGGCCTGTTAGCAAAGACACATTGACAATATCCAACAGAGAGGTGCCAATTAAAGGCAAAATGTCTTTAAGCAGCCTCGTCGGGATGGGGTCCAAGAGACAGGTAGACGGTTTAGAAGTAGAAACCGTTGAAGACAAGGTCAAGGTTGATGGGAGAAAAGCCATTAACCTAGACCAATACACCAGGGCATACAGCCGTTTCCAAGGCCACTCCTCTTGAGGACAGATCGGCACTGGTGGAGAGCAAGAGATCATCAATCTTGCCTCTAATAGTTAGAATCTTTTCAGAAATGTGGTACATGGCCTGTTAATTCAATTCAGTTTATTGTGTATAGCCCAATATCACAAATTACAAATTTGCCTCAGAGGGCTTTACAATCTGTACACATACAACATCCCTGTCCTTTGACCTCACATCGGATCAGGAAAAACTCCCCAAAAATAACCTTTCACAGGGAAAAAAGGGAAGAAACCTTCAGGAGAGCAACAGAGGAGGATCCCTCTCCCCGGATGGACAGACGCAATAGATGTCATGTGTACAGAATGAAGGCATTACAGAGTTACATAAACACATTCAAATGAATATGACAATGTATGAATGGACCTCCACAATCTATGAAACAGAAGGAGGTAGAGAGGAGGCGGGGCGGGGCGCATCAGCAGGGTCCATGGCCATGCCGCATCAGCCGGGCCAAGGCAGGAGGCCGGCTCACCAGGCAGGAGGCATCAGACACAGACAGGTCCAATTGACCCTATGAGATGTGAAGTCACAAAGACTCTGGGGAGGAAGCAGAGTTAGTAAGGTGCAATGGAGAGATGTAAATTCATCTATAAGTAAGAGTGTTAGCAAAGACACATTGACAATATCCAACAGAGAGGTGCCAATTAAAGGCAAAACGTCTAAGCATGAACCCTAGAACAAATAGCACACTATGAGCCACACTTAACAACAACAGCACCGACACCCAGTTTGTACTCTTCTACGGGGCCCACTGGGCCATCTGGCTGGCTTCCCCAACCTCTTATCCACCTGCAGCTCTAATCATCCAATTGCCCTCAGCTGTAGGCTCATCTGCAGGCAGGGTCACAGGTGTCACCTGCATGGATCCTGGAGGTGGAGCCAGAGAGAGAGAGAGAGCACGCGTAACACCCCCTCCCATAACACCCAACCCACAGTTTGGCCACAACAAACCCCCATCAATCAATTACCTTATCCACTTGAGCTGACCTTCCCAAGTCGTCGTTACCAGTCGAGGGTTGGATGACCTGCAGGGTTTGCCTTGGGCATCCCATTGCCTTTTGAGATGGTGTGAAAAAGCTCTTAAAATTCTCGTTAGACCTCTGCTGGCTGTGTCTTACCTTCCCACTGAGAGTAATTTTCTTTCGAGAGACCGTTGGTGAGTACCACACGTCAACGTTGTGGCAACTCGAAGACCGCCTATCCTTAGTGCACTCACTAGTGCTCTCACCATCCGTTTCAGAACACTTTCCTAATGATAGATCATCTTGCTGTGCACTGATTAGTGCCTCGTGGGTCAGTGGCAGTGATACTGCAGGATGCATATCGGACTCTGTTACCCCCTTAGAGTCATTGGAGGTGCCCTAAACCTGTTCTTAGACAAAACAGAAGCAAACTGAATAAGACCAGGCAACATCGCAAGCCTTTTTCAGGGCTTGGGCTCTAAACGGCACGCTATCCTTGAGCACATCTAGGTGTCTCTGAACCAGATCATCACACACACAGTGAGATATAGGGCTATCCACAACTTCAGGAGCCAGGTAAACTTTACCTCCCGCTATATCGTTTCCCATGACGAAATCCACACCATCGACAGGAAAATATGAGCCGCTGGAAAGAAACCAGTAACCAGCTTGGTCTGGACATAAACACGGTGGAGAGGTGCAGGAACCCATTCCAATCCCCCTCACCACTGCACTCACATCACAGGCAGACATGGCACTAAAGGGCAGAGGACTGTAAAGGATGAAGGACTGAGACCCACCAGTGTCGCGTAGCACTGTCACTGGGCGCTGATCCTTCGCCTCTCCTGTGAGGGACGCAACTCCTTCATGGATGAATGGTTTAAAACAGTCATCAGGCCCCTTTGGATCTGTGACCTGGCCAACGTCAGAAGGAATATAAGGCTTAGCACGCACGTTGGAAAGAATTATACCCGGCATTGGTGTGCGAAATCCATGTTGGCAGAGACGCACAAGCCTCTCGGCTCGTTTCCCTCTCCTACGGTGATTCACTGGTGAGTGCACCTTTGAAAAGGGCATCACAGCAGAAAACACAATTTACAATAAAAACAATGCGCACCCACACACAGAGGCAGCCAATCCCGGGAGAGGGATCCATCTTCTGTTGCTTTCATTAAGATTGCTTCCTTTTTTTCCCCATTAAAGGTTTTTTTTTGGGCGGGAGGGGTTCCTGTTCTGATGTAAGAGTCCTGGGACAGAGAATGTTGTATGTGCACAGATTGTAACGCCTTCTGAGGTAAATTTGTGATTTAGGGCTTAACCAAATCAAATTGATTTAATTAAATTGAAAGGCAGCAACACAAAGATATATTGCTTTCACTGATACAGTGTGTGCTAGCAGGACATGTCGATGCCAGGTCAGTCCTCCTTTTAGGATATCACTTTACACTGATTCATGCTACCAGTGGCCTAGAGAACTGCAGCAGTATGGAGAGAAGGTGTATGGTTGCACATTTGTGAGAAAAAGAAAGAGACTCATGTATTCTTAATGACACCTGACAGGAGAGATTCATGAAAGGCATTTTGACAATGGACACAAAATGCTGAGTCAAGACAGTTCAATAGCCCTTTGTTAATATGATCACATTACAATAGAATAATGCTTGTAAAGCAATCACATCAGAGTTCACTCAATTATATTTTGGCAAGGATTTGACCGTTTTGTTGCTCCTGTATGGTACCTACCTATTATGAGCCAATAGCAGTTCCTTGTGAAGCTCGTTGTGAGTCCTGGAGGTCTTAACAGGGTTTGACTGATCAGAAGAGGCATTGAGTCCGTTATCTGGCAGAGAAATCATATCAAAAAGTATGTCATACACATCAAAACAGCACTGAGACAGAGTTTCTTCCAGCGCAGAAAGTCAGTTTATTTCTTGTCCTGACAGTGGAACTGCCCTTAGAGTGGCTGAGGGCAGTTCCACTGTCAGGACAAGAAATAAACTGACTTATTTTTTCACATCTCCCAAAGTACAGCTGCACTACACTCATGACTTTGATATGTAACTGATTTGTATAATCCACAAGAGTAAGTGCATGAGTCTTTGTTATATTTCCTGTCAAAATACTACTATTAATGTGTAAAAATAAATTGCTCAAATAACCGAATGTTACACAACAGCCAGGTCCAATGGACCCTATGAGACGTGACGTCAGGAAGCAGAGTCAGTAAGGTGCAATGGAGAGATGTAAATTCATCCATAAGTAGAGAGAGAAGAGGAGATAGGTGCTCAGTGTATCCTAAAACATCCCCCAGCAGCATATCTAGGGGCTGGAAACGGCAAACCTGATTCAGTAATGTGCATTGAATAGACATGAATTCTTCCAGATGGAGAGAGCGAAGAGGAGAGAGGAGCTTAGTGTATCCTAAGCTGTCCCTCAGCAGGCTTGGGCTATAGCATATATGGGGGCTGGACCAGGGCAAACCTGATTCAGCCCTAACTATAAGCGCATTAAATAGCAACTTCTGAAGTCTACTCTTAAATGTGGTGACTGTCTGCCCCCTGGACTGAAAGTGGAAGTTGGTTACATAAAAGAGGAACTTGATAACTGAAGGCTCTGGCTCCCATCCTACTTTTTAGGACTCTAGGAACCACGAGTAGCCCTGCATTTAGTGAGCGCAGCTCTCTAGTGGGGAAATATGGTACTACAAGCTCCTTAAGATATGATAGTGCATCACCAATCAAGGCTTTGTAGGTGAGAAGAATTTTAAACATGATTCTTGATTTTACAGGGAGCCAGTGCAGAGCAGCTAATATAGGGGTAATGTGACCTCTTAGTTTTTGTGAGTACACGAGCTGCAGTATTCTGGATTAACTGGAGGGATTTTAGAGACTTATTAGAGCAGCCTGATACTAAGGAATTGCAGTAATCTAGTCTAGAAGTAACAGATGAGTGATCAGTTGTTCTGCATCTTTTTGAGACAAGATGTGCCTGATTTTTTAAATGTTACGTCGATGAAAAAATGCAGTCCTTGAGTTTTGCTTTACGTGGGAGTTAAAGGACAAGTCTCGATCAAAGATAACGCAGAGATTCTTTACAGTGGTGTTGGATGCCAGGGCAATGCCATCTACAGAAACCACATCACCAGATAATTGATCTCTGAGGTGTTCAGGGCCGTGTAAAATATCTTCAGTTTTGTCTGAGTTTAACATCAGGAAGTTGCAGGTCATCCATGTTTTTATGTCTTTAAGACATGCTTGAATTTTAGCGAGCTGGTTGGTCTCCTCTGGTTTGATCCATAGATATAATTGAGTATCATCTGCATAACAATGAAAGTTTATGGAGTGTTTTCTGATAATGTTGCCCAAAGGAAGCATATATAACGTAAATAAAATTGGTCCAACCACAGAACCTTGTGGAACTCTGTGATTAACGTTGGTGGTCATTGAGGCTTCATTGTTTACAAATACAAATTGAGATCGATCTGATAAATAGGATTTAAACCAACTTAGTACGGTACCTGAAATTCCAATCGACTGATCCAATCTCTGTAATAGGATGTCATGATTATCTACTTGTTCTGAAAGAGTTGAGATAGTTATTTTAGATCTTATTGGATGATGCATGCCATTAAGCCGAGTGCCAGCAGGCACATTTAAAGAAATATAATTGGATTGATTGGGGTGATGAGGCACTTAAAATTAGTCAATACATTTTCCCAACACTTATGCTGCATTTACACCAAAAGCGGTGCGAGTAGATTCCATGAAATTCAATGCACAGACATTCGAATGGATGCCAATAAAGCAGATTTTCATCTAGTTATCTAGACGTAGTCGGTGAAAGGTACCAAGCTGTGTGAGCCTACGGGTGATGTTATGTATATGATATTAATGTTATGAACTCAAACATGAGGGCATTAGATGTTCCAACGTTTGTGGGATTTCCACAAGTATAAAGCAGAAATAGTGGTTATTTCTTCCATTGTGGATGGCGGAAGTTATAACTGTTTCCACAGAGATAAGCCACGCTCCCTCTCCAACGCGAATAAAGTGAATGAATGAACCACAAATAGTCGGGCGAGTAAAATCACGCGAGTAAACTCATTACGAATATTCATGTGAACGCATCATTACACATTTAACTTGTCTGATATGTTGCCATGCTTCTTGTCTAGCCCTCACAGCGGTGGCAGTGTTAGATGTTCCATGATTATGGTCTGGAATTCCTCATATGCGTTCATGATCATCTCCTGCTCGTCAGCTGAGAGAAAAAGAGTCTCTTCATTTGAGTTTATTTGCCATTGTGCTGTTAGAAATTCATGGTTTCAGTGATCGACGCTTCCCCCTTTTGAAGTAGGATGGGCACACGGAATTATCCTGAGTACTGACGTCTGGTTCGAATTAACGAGATTGTTTGAGCGCGAATCAGCCTTTGATAAACCGAGATAGCCTGATTTCAATCATCGGGTTAATTTAAGCTGGATAATAGGACATTTGATTGACTTAGTTGAACCACGTACGAGAAATAGGGCCCTGGCTCACTTGTTTGGTGTTTATTTTTCCTGTTTGTTTATTTTGGCCTGATACATTTGTTTTTAAATGTCAAGATGGATAGTATTGAATGCAAAGCCGAAAGGCTTTTTTTTCTCAATGAAAAGATGTTTAATTTATAGGGTGATCCAGGCTTTGAGTTTGACTGTTCTGTCATTACTGGTATTCAATTCAATTCAGTTCATTTTGTATAGCCCAATATCACAAATTACAAATTTGCCTCAGAGGGCTTTACAATCTGTACACATACGACATCCCTGACCTTTGACCTCACATCGGATCAGGAACTCCCAAAAAATAACCTTTCACAGAGAAAAAAGGGAAGAAACCTTCAGGAGAGCAACAGAGGAGGATCCCTCTCCCCGGATGGACATATGCAATAGATGTCATGTGTACAGAATGAACAGCATTACAAAGTTACATAAACATATTACATACATGTAATGACTCCCGACTACGCCGGTTGGAGGTCACTAAAATTAATGTGGAATCGGTGTGTACTTATGCCAAGACAATGTCGGACTCCGTAGTTTTCTCTGGCCCTCTCCCCAATTTGATCAATGATGACATGTAAAGCATCTCACTCTTCCGGTAAGCGTATTGCATCACTTCCGGTTGCCAGCTTAGCAGCTCGCGATGTCTTCCTCCTCTCCCCTTCCCGCTCCCTCTTGCTCATGTATAGCTATTCCTCTGCCTCCCTTAATGATAACGGTACTTGCAACAAGTATAGTTCATTTGCTAGGTTGGAGGCAGTTCTAAGTGGGTTAGATGCACAGCTCAGACAGCTACGTTAGTTAGCCCGCCCCCTCCCAAAGCCGGCGCGGAGCTGCTAGCCGTAGGTTCCGCTAGCTATTCCCCGGCAGACCCCGTGCAGCCGGATGGCTGGGTGACTCTTCGAAGGAGTTTAAAGTCTAAACAGTAGCCCACTAGGCACCACCAACCTCTTCACATTTCGAACCAGTTTTCCACACTCAGCGACACACCCGCTGAGAAACACACTCTGGTTATAGGCAGCTCCATAGTCAAAAATGTGAAGATAGCGAAGCTAGGGACCACAGTTAAGTGCATCCCGGGGGCCAGAGCGGGCGACATTGAATCTTGTTTAAAACTGCTGGCTAAAGATGAGCATAGTTACAGTAAGATTAGTAAGAAGACTTTCTGATGAGTCGAGACGGCATTCATCCCACTTGGGATGGAGTGCGTTTCATTTCTGCAAACATGGCCAAGTTGATTAACGGACTTAATCCATGACCCAGAGTTCAGCTCAGGAAGCAGAAGCAGAGTTGTAGTCTTACACCCTTCTCTGCACTTCCATTCGAGCAGTTACCCACCCTTAACCTTAACTCTATAGAGACTGTGTCTGTCCCAGGCCACTTAAATTAATTAAATCAAAAGTAACCAGAAGAGGAGTCATACAAAATAACCTCATAAAGGTTACAGTGCAACACAACAGGATAATTAAATGTGGTAATATTAGATTTCTGTCATCTAAAGCTGTATTAATAAATGATTTAATATCTGACAATCACGTTGATTTATTCCATCTTACTGAAACCTGGCTGAGTCATGAAGAATATGTCAGCCTAAATAAATCAACTCCTCCAAGTCATATTAATACTCACATTCTTCGAAACACCGGCCGAGGAGGTGGAGTAGCAGCCATCTTTGACTCAAGCCTATTAATAAATCCAAAACCTAAATTAAACTACAACTCATTTGAAAACCTTGTTCTTAGTCTTTCACATCCAACCTGGAAAACATTACAGCCAATTCTATTTGTTATACTGTACCGGCCACCTGGTCCATATTCAGAATTTATATCAGAATTTTCAGAGTTTCTATCAAGTTTAGTCCTTAAAACTGATAAGGTTGTTATTGTAGGAGATTTTAATATTCATGTGGATGTTGATAATGATTGCCTTAGTACTGCATTTATCTCATTGTTTGACTCGATTGGCTTTTGTCAGAGAGTACAGAAACCCACTCACTGCTTTGTCCACACTCTCGACCTTGTTCTTGCCGGTGGCATTGACATTGAGCATTTGGAAACCGACACAGTAGTGTGAAAACAGATAGCATAAGTCGAAATGCTTAATTAGAGATGTATAATGTGTCCTGTCAGTGAGCAGGTGTATATGTAGAGGACTCATCACAGAGCAGATAAACAATGGTGGCTCAGTAATCGTGGGAGCTATACTCATGAGTTTAGAGCGCCATCGTCTTGGAGTTTCCCATGTGCCCATGCAGGGATTAATGCTCTGACTGTTGTCTGTGCTTATGCACCAGCCAGCAGTCCGGAGTATCTGGCTTTCTTGGAATTGGTGGGAGGGTTCATGGAAAGGGCGCCACATGCCAACTTAGAAACCTAAACGCTCATGTGGCAATGATGGAGATACCTTGCTAGGGGTGATTAGCTGGAACGGCTAGCCCGATCCAAATCAGAGTGGTTTCTCATTATTGGACTTCTGTGCAAGCCACGGTTAATGAACACCATGTTCGAACATAAGGTGGCTCATAAAAGTGTACCTGGGACCAGAACACTGTAGGCAGGAGATCAATGTTCCACTTTGTAATTGTATCACCTGATCTGCCGCCGTATGTCTTGGACACTCGGGTGAAGAGAGGAGCAGAGCTGTCAACTGATCACCACATGGTGGTGAATTAGATCAGAGAGACGGCGAGAAAGACCTGGCAAGCCCAAAAGTGTAGCAAGGGTGAACTGGAAACGTCTGGCGGAGGATCCTGTCTGGGAGGTCTTCAACTTCCACCTCTGGAAGAACTTCTCACACATCCCGAGGGAGGTTAGGGACATGGAATCCGAGTGGATCATGTTCTTTTGTGGACGTGGCCGGTTGAAGTTGTGGTCGGAAGGTCATTGGTGCCTGTCGTGCCGGCAACCCGAGAACCCGGTGGTGGACACTGGGGTTGAGGGAAGCCGTCAAGCTTAAGGAGGCCTGGTTGGCTCAGAAGGGGTGGGGGGGGGGGGGGTGCTGTCACTGCTGACCGCAATGAGGACATCGTTGGATGGTGGAAAGAGCACTTTGAGGAACTCCTAAACCAACAAGTCCCCTGAACATACTCACTCAAATCTGAAATTAAGGTGCAGAAAAATATCCTAAGAGCCTAATATGATCAAAATCATAACACAATAATGTCCAACAATGATAAAAGAGAGGACAATTGAGCAAGTAGTTTCAATAAACACAGATAAAGTCCCTGAAAACGATGTTCTCTTAATAGAAGATAAGAATATAATAGTGTGGCTCTTCAATGTCTTATTGACATCACTGCACACCTGAATTAAATAAATTTATAGCAGCTTTAAAAAATGTCATATTTTAACCTTTTACTTGAATTGAGAGATTATTAAATTACATAATCCAGTTACATTTAAAATCTGTAATAATAAATATTGTTTAGATATTCAATCTATGTTTTGTTTGACAGTCAGTTGTTGACAGTGGTGGGCCGTGCATTTCGGACCCAGGCCTTCTGTGCCGTCTCTACTACACCCTAATCACCTCATTATGACGCCACAGCTACAGGTTATTATTTGTTATGTGTAAAGACCTCTGTAACAGGTTCAAGTCTCAGGCAGGCACCAAAGAGGGCAACACACACAATTGTGAGGGCAGTAACAGTTTTTATTTATTTATTTGTCACGCTTCTGGTAGCGACCGATCCGGGTCTCCGCTACCCGCTCTCTCTCCTCTCCAGCTACTCCTGTTCTTATATGGAACACAAAACACAATTGATCCCAGCTGAGGCTCATTTACACATCATGACACTGTTCCCTGAACCACACCCCCGCTCCACCCACTCTACAGCTGAGCCTAGCCACACCCCGCTGCCACAACCTCATAAGGAGTTTAAAGTCTAAACAGTAGCCCACTAGGCACCACCAACCTCTTCACATTTCGAACCAGTTTTCCCCACTCAACATCGTCAATAACACTGTGGGTGACGGTGGGCGGTCCTCTTCATCGTCTTGGGTAACGTCGTTATCCTCACCTAGCGCCCCTTCACAGCTAGCTGCTGCTGTAGCGGCGTGTTCAACGTGTTGGACGTTCCTGCCTGTATCCCCAGTAGCCGTAAAAAGTGTGTCATCTTTGGCAGCGTTTCTAAATATTTATCGGCGTCTTTTCTTTTTTTTCTTTTAATTGAGCCGCTTGGATAACTTTGTTTAATTTTTGCTTTTATTCTTGTCTTGCTTCTGAATCGTCCTCCTGTCACTGTGTTTATCTTTCGCGCCGCGCACCGTTACGGACTAGTCCATTTCATGGTGAAAGTAGGGGGTGTAGGGACACAACAGATAACCATGAACTGGACATTTTAACTACTACTTCAACGTTTGAACGTATTTCTTAAGAATATTAATACAATTGACCATGCTTTTGAAGCGTTCATGATGATAAGGGGCTTTTTCTTTTCTTTTTGAGGTTGGTTGGGGGCCCCCCTACTACGACCACTGGTAGGGGGCCCCAAGCAGCCGCCTACCTATGCCTCTATGTTAAGACCGTCTATGACCAAAGACACATTAACACAAAGCTACTGCAGAACAAAAAAGCAGTGAACTCACCAGATGCTCACTTAAAAACGAAGTGCATTCTCCTCTCTCTGCGAAGGAAGAGTTCGATGATGCGGTTGTAAAGTGTGTCAGTGCGCCGCAGCTCCACCAACAGGTCCCTCTCAATGGCCATGGACGCCGGTGAGGACAGCCGAGCCTCCCCAGTTGCGTTTCTGGAGTAAGTTTTGATGCGTTTTAAGGCTGAGAATGTCCGCTCCGCAGTAAACACCAATCAGTCGCAAATAAAAGGCATTCCCAGCAATACAGTTTGCAACTCTTCTCCGATGCTGTCATCCAGGAATATCGTTCGTAGTTGGCGAACTGAAAGTGACTCATAAATGTTTTTTCTTGCTGGGTCAAGGCTGTTAGCTGTGGGGTAGGGCGGCCATTTGCTATGATTTTGTTTCAATTACTTCTTGAACCAACAGTTTCAATAACATGAACCGTGCTATAGTTTTCTGTAAGACGACGAGTCACGGTAGCCGATTGACCAATCACAGCGCATGTTAATGGTCACACATCCAGGCTTCTAGAAGACTCTCTCAACTATTTTTAATGGGCTTGACTTCCATATGGAAGACAAGCCTGTTTAAAATACTTGGAAGACAAACCCGTTTAAAATAGTTGAGTCTTCTAGAAGCCTGGACGTGTGATTGGTCACACGGCCCGGGTGCGATGTGATTGGATAACGTTGCTGTTAAGCTACCTATGAGGAATACCAGAGGCCTGAAGCAGAGGAACACATGAGACTCCTGTCTGTGCAATGAGAAAATAAGCTAATAGGGAAAAATAATTAAAATACATGTAGTGTATTTGTGAAAAACAATTACATTATAAAATAGATATAACTTTTAATTAAAAAAATAATTTAAAATAAATAAATATTTTAATAAAAAATGTATAAAATAGCTATAACTTTGTGATTCTGTTTAGGCCTTCAGAGAAGGCTTTGAAGGCCCTGGCGGCCCACCACTGGTTGTTGATATAAAGACGTTAATACAACTGTTGGCTACTTGATATAAAGACGTTAATACAACTATGGCACTAAATCAGCAAGTTAGACATGTTGATTTTCCACATCTTTGCATGAGGAAATTGTGTCAAATAATTTAGATGAAAAACACAAATGTGTGTACACTAGTAGTTGCATGGCTTTTCTTCTTTGTCCACAGTCAAAATATCTAAATTGCTCACATGGAGAAAATTCTTGAGTGTATATAGAATATATATATTTATATATATGAGAATGCATAGCACATAAAACATGAGATGTAATGTTACAATATATATATGAGAATGCATAGCACATAAAACACGAGATGTAATGTTACAAAATGTGATTATTAATAAAAATGTAAACACTATGCATGTCTCATAACACATTAAATGCTGATTATTCTGTGATCATGTGTTAAGAGCTTGTTGAAATTTAAAGAGGTGACAATTCGATAAAGTACCAGCTGCTTGTAACGCTATATACTTAAGATAATGCAGTAGAATCTAAAGGAAAATAGACACAGGTTTCAGCCCTACCTTTGCTGTACTGGTCCTTCAAAAGAGGCTGCTGTCTGAGTACATTAGCCATCGTGTGGAGCTGACAGATAGTGATACTATAGAGAGCAGTGTTACTTGAGAGCCTTGTTTGTGACACTTACTGCGCGGCCCCTCTTGTTCAGTCTACAGGGACACATTACTCGACAAGTAGGAATAAGTACTGCAATAGTGAATACCTGTTGCAATTTTAAATACAACATTTATGACATCATTGGTCAATTATGCAAAATATACGGTACACACTCTGTCTTTGCGATACAATAAAGTGTTATTTAACGATAAAATAATATTAGTGTGCTGTTCTGCACAACAAGCTCATTTCATTTATCTTATTTCACAAATAAATACACAGTAAAAGTAGTATTGGCTTCAGAAATTATTCAGATGTGTTTTCATTTATATATATATTTTCTTGTGTATATTTTACCATGCTAAATTATAATAATACATTAATTTAATTTGGATGAATTAGCCCTCCAATCTATACACACTGTCCAATAATAACAGTGAAAACATGTGTTTAGATATTCTTCTTAAATGTATTAAAAATCTAAAACCTAAACCAGGGTTATATGTAGAAACCCCTTTGGCAGCAATTACAGGTTCAAGTCTATTCATACACATAACTAATGATATATCAAGCCATTCGGTTCTGGGTTCTACCAATAAGGCGTCATTGTGGTGCTGCAGCGCAACTCGGACTGCTCAAGCTATGTCTTGTGACCCAGTCATATGTTAGTCAGCCTTATAATGTTTTTGTTCTTCTATTTATCATTAGGAGCCAGAACACCAACTTAGTCGGAGCTAAGAACCTATTGTTCTTCTAATGTTTAAACATTTTCCTTGTATTACTTTCAGCAGAAAAAGGAGGTGCTTGGGATACTGGAAAGCTCTTGAAAATTGCCACTCAAGATTGCAATCTGATGGCCGTGTTGAGCAATGAAATGACAAATTATGACAAATTTGCTCGATGGCGCTCCCTTTTGAGTAGCCCCAACATTGGGTTTGACCTAGCTAAATGACATTTGGTCAGATTAAGTAATGTAATGGGATGTACAAAACCTCCTCTTGGAGGTATAACCTAAGGCCAACAGGAAGTGGGACAATTTGAATTGTATTTTATTGGACCATTTTAAGGCGCTGTACTTTTAACAAAACTCCTCCTTTAACAAGATTGAACCCGATTGACTTGAAATTCGGTAAGCATTCAATTCAATTCAGTTTATTTTGTATAGCCCAATATCACAAATTACAAATTTGCCTCAGAGGGCTTTATAATCTATACACATACAACATCCCCGTCCCAGGACCTCACATCGGATCAGGAAAAACTCCCCAAAAATAACCTTTCACATTATGAATGGACCTCCACAATCCATGAAAGAGAAGGGGGTAGAGCAAGGCAGTAGGCCGGCTCAGCAGGCAGGAGGCATCAGACAGAGCCTGGTCCGATGGACCCTATGAGACGTGAAGTCACAAAGACTCCAGGGAGGAAGCAGAGTTAATAAGGTGCAATGGAGAGATGTACATTCATCCATAAATAAAGATAGAAGAGGAGATAGGTGCTCAGTGTATCCTAAAACATCCCCCAGCAGCCTATAAGCCTATAACAGCATATGTAGGGGCTGGACCAGGGCAAACCTGATTCAGCCCTAACTATAAGCACTATCAAACAGGAAAGTCTTAAGTCTATTCTTAAATGAGGTGACTGTGTCTGCCTGCCGGACTGAAAGATTCATAAAAGAGGAGCTTGATAACTGAAGGCTCTGGCTCCCATCCTGATTTTGAAGACTCTAGGAACCACGAGTAGCCCTGCATTTAGTGCACAAGAGTGCAGAAGTACAGTGTTTGTGTGCGATAAGCAATAAAAGAGCTTTTGTGAACCCCAAAGAACCCTCGTTGCTTCGTCTCTTTCTGTCCAAGACTCACGGGATAACGTGAGAGCATTTACATTTACAAATACAAATTGAGATCGATCTGATAAATAGGATTTAAACCAACTTAGTGCCGTACCTGAAATGCCAAGCGACTGATCCAGTCTCTGTAATATGTCATGATCATTGGTGTCGAAAGCAGCACTCAGGTCTATCAAAACAAGTACAGAGATGAGTCCTTTATCTGATGCAATTAGGAGGTGTTGAGTTGTAGTGCATTTTATATACACTTGCATATGTAAATGAGAGTCTGTTTTAAATTAATACATAAAGAAAGTTATGATAATTAATTTGAGGAATATTCTGAGGAATGTAGTATAAAGCATAAGAGAGGATCACTGTTTTATTATTCTGTTTGTTGATGACAAATGTAATGATTAACTGTATGATGCATGAGAATGAATGATGTTTTATTGTTTAGACAATAGTTAAAAGGGATGCCGATTGAAACCTGAGATAAAGCTTTTATTCTGAAGGCAGGATAATAGGAAGGGGAACTTCCTGCCCTTGACAGGAAGCTTTGACCCCGCCAGTTTATCGATTGGCTTAGCGAACAGAATGGCGGCCAATGGAACTAACCCTCAGGTGTGAACCTTATGTCTTATTTGCTGGTCAGCGTAGCATGCTGTGTCTCTGAAAGGTATTTGCATGAATACCTCCACTAACCAATGGGCTCAGCGAATGCAGTGCGAATAAAACTAATTGTGAGACGCGAATTTGGTCTCTTGCGGGGTTGCGCTAGACAGAAACTGTTGGCTACGCCAGGAGCACTCGAGGAGAAGCGCTCAGCCAGTAGACTGTGGAAGCGGAATCACGTGAGCGCATCAAGTCCGGACCATTTATGTACTTGACGATCCTTGTTTGTTATGATTAAATACTTTTGATTATATATCTCTGGCTTCGGAGCTTTTTCTTCCGGGCACCAGGCAGCTCGAGATTCGATTAACTTTTACAGAGGTAATTTGTAATTTTCACAAGTGCTGTCTCTGTGCTGTGGTGTTTTCTAAATCCTGAGAGGAAGGGAAGGTTAGAGATTGGTCTGTAGTTAGCTAACACCTCTGGATTAAGAGTGGTCTTCTTTAGGAGAGGTTTAATTACAGCTACTTTGAAGGAATGTGGTACATGGCCTGTTAGCAAAGACACATTAACAATATCCAACAGAGAGGTGCCAATTAAAGGCAACACGTCTTTAAGCAGCCTCGTTGGGATGGGGTCCAAAAGACAGGTAGACGGTTGAGAAGTAGAAACCGTTGAAGACAGTTGGTCAAGGTTAATGGGAGAAGCCATCCAAATATACACCAGGGCATACAGCCGTTTCCAAGGCCACTCCTCTTGAGGACAGATCGGCACTGGATGAGGGCAAGAGATCATCAATCTTGCCTCTAATAGTTCAAATCTTTTCATTAAAGAAATTCATGAAGTCATTACTACTGAGGTCTATTGGAATACACGGCTCCACAGAGCTGTGACTCTCTGTCAGCCTGGCTACAGTGCTAAAGAGAAACCTGGGGTTGTTCATATTTTTCTCTATTACTGATGAGTAATAGGCTGCTCTGGCATTACGGAGAGCCTTTTTGTATGTTTTAAGATCTCGCCAAACTAGGCGTGATTCTTCCAGATAAGTGGAACGCCATATGCTTTCGAGCTTTTGTGATGTTTGCTTCAGTTTGCGGGTCTGAGGGTTATACCAGGGAGCAAACCTCCTTTGCCTCACTGTCTTTTTCTTCAGTGGGGCTATCGAGTCTAGTGTCATTCTCAGTGAGCCTGTAGCACTATCGACAAGATGATCAATCTGGGACGGACTAAAGTTAGCACAGGAGTCCTCCGTCACATTGAGACGTGGTATTGAATCAAATGCAGAAGGAATCTCTTCTTTAAATTTAGCTACAGCACTGTCAGTTAGACATCTGGTGTAGAAACTTTTGACTAACGGTGTACACTCCGGGAGTATAAACTCAAAAGTTATGAGGTAATGGTCCGACAGAAAAGGGTTCTGTGGGAAGACCTCCAAATTCTCAATGTCAATGCCATATGCAAGAACAAGGTCGAGGGTGTGGCCAAAGCAGTGAGTGGGTTTCTGTACTCTCTGACAGAAGCCAATCGAGTCCAACAATGAGATAAATGCAGTACTAAGGCAATCATTATCAATATCCACATGAATATTAAAATCTCCTACAATAATAACCTTATCAGTTTTAAGGACTAAACTTGATAGAAACTCTGAAAATTCAGATAGAAATTCTGAATATGGACCTGGTGGCCGGTACAGTATAACAAATAGAATTGGCTGTAATGTTTTCCAGGTTGGATGTGAAAGACTAAGAACACAGCTTTCAAATGAGTTGTAGTTTAATTTAGGTTTAGGATTCATTAATAGGCTTGAGTCAAAGATGGCTGCTACTCCACCTCCTCGGCCGGTGCCTCGAGGAATGTGTATGTATTGTATGTATGTGTGTGTATGTAATGTATTAATATGACTTGGAGGAGTTGATTCATTTAGGCTGACATATTCTTCATGACTCAGCCAGGTTTCAGTAAGACACAATAAATGATGATTGGCATACTGTTGCCCTCAGGCAACAGTATGCCATCGCAAGGACCTTACGCAAGGACCTTACACTGCCCCTTTAATTTAAAAAAAAAAAAACAATGTCTATAATGTCACCAGATATGTCTGTGTCCAATCAAATGAGGGCCCAAAGTGGGTTTAGCCTTTTCTCTTTGGGTGAAGCATCCTTTTCAGGCTGCCAAGCTGCATGGGACACAGTGCCACAAATCAGTAAGATAAATTTAACTTTTTAACCTGTTTAAATTGAAATAACTTCTTTTTAAAAATGTTTACATGTGCATAACTATGTCATGAAGTATCTTTGATAGTTTAAATACTTATTTTGTTAATATTTCTTTACTAAAATTGTGTTTTTTGGTTCGTTGCCTCAAGGCAACACTGTGCAGTTAGACCACTTTTGTTAAGGCTATCATGCTGTAGTGTAGGGATGTGTGCCCAGGTGTATAATCATGACCATAGTCAATGTTTTTGCTTTACTAACTACTGATATTGACAGGGAATGGACACAAGAACATTTTAAGGCCGAAAGGTTCAGGATCAAGCAGCTAGGGCCGTTCCCTCTGACAGTGAGGACAGTGAGCTTGATGACAGTGACAACGAGGACAGTGAGCTTGAAAGAAGTCAGGAAGAGTGGATCCCTGAAACAGGTTTGCCAGACAGTCAGGAGATTAGGGGTCGGTCTGGGGTCAGTCAGTAGAACAATGTGTGTCATTCATTCATAATCATTCATTTTGAATATGACACATTCAAATTTGTGCTTTCTTATTTCTTTCAGGAGAATGCTTGTCTGATGACAGTGACAGTGAGTCTGTGGATCAGGATGAGGATGAAGTTGTAGTTGAAAATCCAAGCCTACCTCGGTGGAGAACACCCCACAATGCATTCTATGCTCACCCAGAATGGCAGGGCCGTAATATTTTTAATATTATGTCCCCCCTTGAGTATTTTCAGCATTTTTTCTCTGAAGACATTCTTCAGGATATAAGTAGGGCAGTCAAATGTATATGCCATACAATGTGACCCAAACAAGCCCCTTAACCTCAGTACCCAGGAACTGGAGCAGTTCCTGGGTACTGTGGTCTACATGTCATTGTTTGGATTACCAGGCACCCGCATGTTTTGGAACAAGGCCTGCCGAGTGTCCCAGGTAGCCGATACAATGACACTCAATAGATGGGAGGCCATCAAAAAAGCCCTGCACTTCAATAACAATGAAGAGAGGCAGGAGGAAAATGATCCAATATATAAGATTCGACCATTGGTTACTCATCTAAACTCCAAACTGACGTCCATCCCAATGAGCGAGAATCTGGCTGTTGATGAGCAGATGGTTCCATTCAAGGGATGGAGCAGGATCAAGCAATACCTGCCATCAAAACCAAAGAAATGGGGTTATAAGTTACTCGTCCTGGCTGGCTCCGACGGTGTCCCCCATAACTTTGAAATCTATACAGGAAGAGTTGTGCAACCCCCTGAGCTGGCAGATATAGGAGCAAGCGGCAATGTGGTCCTCCGCCTGGCCCAGCCTATACCAAAGCACGAGAACTACAAGCTCTTCTTTGATAACTGGTTCACGAGTGTCCCTCTTGTGCTCACACTGGCACAACAGGGAATTCACAGCATTGGTACTGTCCGTTGCAACCGACTACCAGGGGTCAGCTTGATGAGCGATGCTGAGCTGAAGAGAACAGGACGTGGATCCTTTCAGCAGAAGATGGCCATGGTTGGAGAAACCACTTTGCATGTTGTCAAATGGTATGATAACCGCTCAGTCACTATTCTGAGTGACTACACTGGAGCCCACCCAGTCACAGAGGTTCAGAGGTGGGATCGCAAGAAGAAGATGCTCCTCAAAGTCCCCCGCCCTGCTGTGGTGAAGATTTACAACAAGAATATGGGTGGAGTGGATCTTCTTGACTCCCTTATTGCACTGTACCGCACAAAAATTAGATTAAAAAAATGGTACCGCCGTCTGTTGTTCCACTTCTTGGATTTAATCGTTGTGACCGCCTGGCTGCTTTACCGAAGAAATTGTGAAGGGAACGGAATGACGAAGAAGGACCAAATGAAGCTTTACACCTTCAAATCCTACATCGCTGAAGGCCTTTGCAGAAGTGGAAAGAGCCTGGTGCGCAGGAAAGGTCGTCCCAGTTCCACAATTGCTGGTGAGTACGAGGAGAAGAGGAGAAGAGGACCTGCTACTCCCATTCCAGTCCCTGATGTGCGCCTTGATGCCACAGCCCACTTGATGATAATGGTTGAAAAGAAGGGGAGATGCAAAGTACCAGGGTGCACAGGTACACCAAAAGCCAAGTGCCAGAAATGTGGTGTCCACCTCTGCTTCACATCCAGCAATAACTGCTTCTTGAGGTTCCACACAGAATAGGACATGTGTTCACGTGACTGGACTGTGAATGGGACAGAATAGGACATGTGTTCACGTGACTGGACTGTGAATGGGACAGAATAGGACATGTGTTCACGTGACTGGACTGTGAATGGGACAGAATAGGACATGTGTTCTTTGTCACTGATTCAAACCCTAACCCACACAAACTCAACACACACTAAACACAAGCGCGGACACACACACACACACACACACGATAATTGAATGTTTAAATGAATTTACATGTTTTGTATGTGGATTTTGTACATACAGTGTTGGTAATTTCATTTATTTGATATTTTCTAATTGTCATTGTTTGGATTGTCCAAATGAACTCTTTCTAAATCCATACATTGCTTGTTTGACTTATTTCACTTATTATATTTACAAGAGAAAACCTTGGTGTTTCAGTACCCTCGTAGATTTGGGTTTGTTGCCCTGAGGCAACAAACCCAAATCTAGTTTTTTTTTTGGGGGGGGCATACATTTTATGATTGATATTGTGTAAGGGAGCCCCAAGCTCCCCAAAATTGGGATCAAATATTTTTTACCCCATAAAATAAAAAGTCATGCCATAGAGCAGTGGTTCCCAAACTTTTTCTGTCAAGACCCCCTTTGATGATATAGGAACATTGGACGACCCCCCCCCCCCCCCGCAACCCGACCCCAAATTTGTCTTGGTTTTTAATGAATTGCATTATAATGCATGAACTGTATAAAATATTTTTATTTCTTTCTAAAATAAGTACATATCACTTCACAGTTTATTCTTCAGTTTGTTTAACTGGGAAAAAAAATAGAAAACTCAAGGTGCTTGTTAATATGTTCGGGGTGGTGGGTTTTCAGGTGTCTTTTTAATTTAGTGGGCTTCATGCTCTCTGCCGCCAGTATTTTAAGACACAAAACCCACTGGGGTCTCTCATCCTGACCGACAATAGTGCTTGTGAAGCCCAGAGACAGATATGCCTCGCTATATTTCCTTGCCTTTACCTTAGTTTGAGGCGTTGTCGAGGTGGTCGCGTCGCCTGTTGCGGCTGTAACAGAAGTTCCATCGGATTTGCGCTTTAGACCAGTCACAAATCTGTCCATCTTTGTACATACTTCCTTCTCTTATCTTTATCTTTCTCTGTCGCTCCGTATCTTTCTCGCTCTGTGTCGCTGTGTGTCTCTCTCTCGTTCGGGCGCGCGCTCGCTCTCTCGCTCTCTCGCTCTCTCGCTCTCTCGCTCTCTCGCTCTCTCGCTCTCTCGCTCTCGCTGGTTTTGCCACAGTCGGTCTGTGACATGAGCCGCTCTGGTGGCGTGGTTGGAACACAGTGCATGTCACGTCGGTTATTTTATATTGTTTTACCGGTGTATGTGCGCGTCTGTGTGTGTGGGTTGGTGATGAAGCCGCGACCCCCCTGTAGTACCACCGCGACCCCCCTAGGGGTCGCGACCCCCACTTTGGGAACCACTGCCATAGAGGGTTAAATAATTTACTAATACAGCTTTAGATGACAGATATCTAATATTTAGGAGTCCACATTTAATTATCCTGTGTTGTTGCACTGTTGCAGTAGTGTTGTTAACCTTTATGAGGTTATTTTGTATGACTTCTCTTCTGGTTACTTTTGATTTAATTAATTTAAGTGGACAGACACAGTCTCTATAGAGTTAAGGTTAAGGGTGGGTAACTGCTTGGATGGAAGTGCAGAGAAAGGTGGAAGACTACAACTCTGCTTCTGCTTCCTAATCTGAACTCTGGGTCATGGATTAAGTCTGTTAATCAACTTAGCCATGTTCGCAGAAATGAGACGCGCTCCATCCCAAGTGGGATGAATGCCGTCTCGACTCATCAGATCAGGCTTTCCCCAGAAAATCTGCCAGTTATCTATGTAGCCCACATTGTTTGCTGGGCACCACCTGGACACCATGCGGCTATACATGTCATCATTGATCAGATTGGGGAGAGGGCCTGAGAAAACTACGGTGTCCGACATTGTCTTGGCATAAGTACACACCGATTCCACGTTCATTTTAGTGACCTCCGACCGCCGCAGTCGGGAGTCATTACTGCCGGTGTCTATTATAATCTTTAGCCAGCAGTTTTAAACAAGATTCAATGTCGCCCACTCTGGCCCCCGGGATGCACTTAACTGTTGTCTGTGGCTTCACTATCTTCACGTTTCTGACTATGGAGCTATCTATAACCAGAGTGGGTTTCTCAGCGGGTGTGTCGCTGAGTGGGGAAAACTGGTTCGAAACGTGAAGAGGTTGGTGGTGCTCAGTGGGCTTCTGTTTAGACTTAAAACTCCTTCGAACAGTCACCCAGCCATCCGGCTGTGCGGGGGCTGCCGGGGAATAGCTAGCGGAACCTACAGCTAGCAGCTCCGCGCCGGCTATGGGAGGGCTAACGTAACTTTGTCGGAGCTTCGATGGTGCGGAGCCGTGCATCTAACCCACTTAGAACTGCCTCCAACCTACAAATGAACTACACTTGTTGCATGTACCGTTATCATTAAGGGAGGCAGAGGAATAGCTATACATGAGACACTCTGAGCAAGAGAGAGCGGGAGGGGGAGAGGAAGACATTGTGAGCTGCTAAGCTGGCAACCGGAAGTGATGCAATACGCTTACCGGAAGAGAGAGATGATGCGTCAAGGTGACTCAGGTGATCATATATATATATATATATATATATATATATATATATATATATATATATATATATATATATATATATATATATATATATACAGTTCTCCTTCAGGTCTGTTGACATGCTGTTAAGTGTAACTGGTCTCACATAGTGTGTAGCCATGATAACATGGGGACAGCTCCTTCACTGATAAATGTAGCATCAATATGATCACTTTTGTATTTTTATCAAATGTCTTTTTAGCAGAAATATTCATCTGACTACAGTTTCACATCTATTTTCCACCATCAAACTGTGTACAGTGCAGTTAGCAACATGCTAATATGTTACCTCTATATCTCACATTGATGTGTAAAGATAAAATATATCCTCCCATCAAATTCTTTCTTCTTCACTGGGACCTGTTGGTTATTTCTCACAAATGTACCTATTAAGACAAGTAGGTTTTCCACTAAATACTGAGCTAGCGTGACAGAAAGATTTCTCTCTTAATTTTGGATCAGATTCCAGCTGCAACGTGTCCAGTTTTCAAACAATACACTTTTATTTAGTTTATTCACAGTTAAAGTGCTCCTAAAGAGTGTGAAAAGTACCCGCTGGGTCTCTTCACCCACCGCCAGTGCTCTGGTATTATGCAGAAGTCCTACACAAACTCAATACACAATATATAAATTCATCGATGCAAGCCAGGCAACTAGGCTGTACACACTTTGAACACGTTTCACTAAGGCTGCTGGCATGAACAATAAGGCCACAAACACAACTACACACTGCAACAGAATACGCACAGCACACTTGCCTCCCTCCCGCTACCTGGACACACATACACAAGCTCAAATGCAACACACCTTGGCTTGTTCTGGCACTCACTATTAATATTTTTGAATACATGTTTATGTCAACCATTTCTTTTGAGTGAGATAGCTGCAGTCTCTTAAGTCCCTCCAGTTGATCGAGAATGCTGCAGCTCGTGTACTCACAAAAACTAAGAAAAGAGATCACATGACTCCTGTATTAGCTGCTCTGCACTGGCTCCCTGTAAAATCAAGAATCACATTTAAAATTATTCTCCTCACCTACAAAGCCTTGATTGGTGATGCAATCTTAAGAAGCTTGTAGTACCATATTGCCACACTAGAGAGCTGCGCTCACTAAATGCGGGTCTACTCGTGGTTCCTACAGTCCTAAAAAGTAGGATGGGAGCCAGAGCCTTCAGTTATCAAGCTCCTCTTTTATAGAACCCGCTTCCACTTTCAGTCCGGGAGGCAGACACAGTCGCCTCATTTAAGAACAGACTTAAGACTTTCCTCTTTAATAGTGCTTATAGTTAGGGCTGAATCAGGTTTGCCCTGGTCGAGCTCCTAGATATGCTGGTATATATCTCCTCTTCTCTCTCTCCTTATGGATGAATTTACATCTCTCCATTGCACCTTATTAGCTGTGCTTCCTCCCCGGAGTCTTTGTGACTTCACATCTCATAGGGTCCATTGGACCTGGCGGTGTCTGATGCCTGGTGAGCCGGCCTCCCGCGTTGGCCCTGCTGATGCGCCCTGCCCCCCCTCCTCTCTACCTCCTTCTGTTTCATGGATTGGAGTTCCATTCATACATTGTCATATTCATGAAATATGTTTATGTAACTTTGTAATGCTGTTCATTCTGTACACATGACATCTATTGCATCTGTCCATCCGGGGAGAGGGATCCTCCTCTGTTGCTCTCCTGAAGGTTTCTTCCCTTTTTTCCCTGTGAAAGGTTATTTTTTGGGAGTTTTTCCTGATCCGATGTGAGGTCAAAGGTCAGGGATGTCGTATGTGTACAGATTGTAAAGCCCTCTGAGGCAAATTTGTAATTTGTGATATTGGGCTATACAAAATAAACTGAATTGAATTGAATTAGGACACTGCCTCTGGATTTCAGAGTGGTACTGGGTGCAGATTACATGTATCGGCTTAATATTGGATTACATTAAAGCAGTGAAAAGCAAAACGTGCCTTATATTTAGACAGTTGCTAATTCACACTGAGGTATGGGCAGAATGTGGCCAAGGACAATAAAGTAACAAAGAACTGTATAATGTTTTTGTAATGTTCAATCATAATTTGAAACCGCTCCCACAAAACAAGTTAGAAAGGGCAGATAACTGCATACAGTTTTTTGATGAGTCATTTTGTGGAATGTATGGGTGTATTCCTTTTGGTATCATCGTTGCAGACTTCGCTGCATCGTTTGGACTCATGTTTTAAGTCGCTTTGGATAAAAGCGTCAGCTAAATGACATGTAATGTAATGTAATCTGTAGACCTAAGACCTAGGCCAAATTCACATGTTGACATTAACTAAAACAAATTGGAATATCGCTCATCTAGAGTATCTATAATGTAAAAACAAAGGGCAAAACCGTTTTGGGACCCACATCATTAACCAGATCTTGCTGGTAGACCAGCTTCATCATAATAGCTATGCTGAGTCCCCATCACAAGACCATCAGTAACAAGCATGGAAATAATGGCATTGAAGTGTCACCTTTCCCCCAGAAAGGGGCGGGGACAGGTTACAAGCTCAAGTTCGCAGATGTGGTCTGAAGTATCCACCGAGCTGTTGCTTGAGCTGTCTTGTCTCTTTAAAAGGCGTGGTGACAGAGTGACACGCTATGTAGATATACAACACCCTGAAGTGGAACTTGGAACTCGAACCCTCAAAGCAAAATGTTAAATAAGCAAGTATATTAGGGATTAATTTGCCTCGCGCTCTTTCCGGAAGTACTCATACACAGCAAATAAGGGCGAAAGGGGACTTCTTTTTTTAGATCCGCATATGTACTAGGCATTACGGTAAGCGCGTGTGAGAACTGACTTCAAAATAAGTGCAAAGTTCCGGTGAACGTGATAATCAGTCAATACGTACACTACTTCCGGACGTGTTTTTTGAAGTGGAGGCTGACTTGACTGCAGTGAAGGGGGGGCGACCCTATCCTTTCTGCCTCTTTAAAAAGAAGGCTGTGTAGAAGTCCTCTCCTCTGACATTACTACAGTTTATCTCTTGACTATTAGGCACCCGGTTTGAAAATGGCAACAGACGAGCTCTCGTCTAAGCTCAGCCGTCGGCTCCAGATCGAAGAAGGAACCAAGGACCCTGTTGCTGTGGACGTCCTCGGACACCAAAACGGGTCCGAGGAGAAGCCGAGTACGGCCAACGCAGACTCGGAGCTGGGTGCTAAACTGATGCGGCGAGGAGAGCTGAACGAGGGGCTGGGAGAGCAAAGCCAGCCCAGCATGAAGGTCTTAAACCCGTACACCGAGTTCAAAGAGTTCTCCCGGAGCCAGATAAAGGACATGGAGAAGATGTTCAAAACGTGAGTGACAATCCGCATGAATACTGATAACGTTTCCCCAACAGACTCGAGACTACATGTTAAACATTCCTCCAGGCCAGTGGTTGCCTTTTTTCATTTCATGTAACAGGGAAGTAACCTTTGCTCATATAAGGAAGTTGAGTTGGCAGGTTGTTTATGTAGGTCACACGACGATTTCACAATAATACAACACTTGAATCTAAATTTAAGGATTAGTGAGGGTGAGTAAGTATTGTTATTGGTGAAACAAAACGAATGCTAAAACCAGCCTTTTGGGAAAAAAAAAAAAGTTACTAAAGAAAGTAAGCGGTTCTGTAAGATGGAGAGAAGCTTGCCTTCTTCCAGAGGGGGTTTAATGATCTTATCCTAAACTTAACATAGGCTTAAAACCTAAGGAGATTGGTGTTGTGGCAAACTTCTAGCTTGAGTGATTGCAGGGTGGGCACAGTGAACCAGACAACAGGCGGTCATTGAATACAGAATATGTCATAGTGTGCTCAGTCACGTGGTTATATGTCGATAGATAAAATAAGCAGCAAATTTAACCCAATTTCATCAGATTATCAGTAACTCTTTCTCGAGTCTAAAATAAGTGTGATAAACACATTTTAAATGTATTCACTCATTTTGACCCTTCTTGTAGTAAGAAATGAATAACATTATTTATTTTATTATTCTGCCCTTATAAACTCTATACAGAATAGTCATACAGATACACAAAATACATTTGTGAATCCTTGTGTGTGGATTAATTAATATTGACACTGATCTGACCCTGTATGAATAGCAGGGATTTAGAACCAAGCTTTCAGTGTTTATTATTACCTTTGCTGACCACCACCTCGGTGAAGAGCTTTAGTCATAGTCAAAAGGAAACTGCTGCTCAGATTGACTGAGGTTTTGTTTTGTCAGGTTCCTGCCATGCCCAGGCCTGTCAAGGACTTTTAAATGCACTACTTACATATTGTTGTACAGCTATCTTGAAAGGGAAAATTGAAGAATTGAAAAGAAGCAAGGTCCCAGAGGCCGATCAAAAAAAGCCCATCGGGCAAAACAGCTGATGAGCCATCGAGGGGGGTGCGTGCCAGGCCATTAAATGTAAAACAGGGTAAAAAATTATTCAATGCAAACATCAAGCTCAAAGCATTTTAACACTACATTACATCATTCACACCCATTCATACAATGATGGCAGGAGCTAAGGTGCCATAATTATGGGAGCAATTTGGGGTTAAGTGTCTTGCCCAAGGACATATCAACATGTGCAAGCAGAGCCGGGGATCAAACCGCCGATCCTCTGATTTGAAGGACATCAATAGCACGAGGCTGGCTGCCTTTACAGTATTGAAAGCTTTAGTTTAGGGACTTAGTTTATTTAAATGTGTTATCAATATATATTATTATATATTTAGCCACCCACTAGTTTATAAACATCCATCCATCCATCCATCCATCCATTTTCAATACCGCTTATCCTCATTAGGGTCGCGGGGGCGCTGGAGCCTATCCCAGCTGACATAGGGCGAAGGCAGGGGACACCCTGGACAGGCCGCCAGTCCATCGAGGGCACATGTAGGGACATACAACCATTCACACCTATGGGCAATTTAGAGATCAATTAACCTGCACTGTGGGAGGAAGCCAGAGAGAACCCACGCTGCCACGGGGAGAACATGCAAACTCCACACAGAAGGACCGCTCCGACCGGGAATCGAACCCACGGCCCTCTTGCTGTGAGGCGACAGTGCTAGCCACTACACCACCGTGGAGCCCAGTTTATAAACATAAACTAGTAAAATGATTTCCATGCAACATTAAAATGATGAACCCATTCATGCATAAATCATTCTAGTTCAATAAGATGCGTGTATATACAATATATACACACACACACAATTGTTATTTTTGTATTTTTAAGTACATTTAGATAATAAAATGTTTCTGCTTTTACTTTTATACTTTTTTTTTTTATGCAACACTTACAATTTATGAGTGTTTTTATGCTGTAGTCTTGTTGCTTTTAATCAAATTAAAGATGTGATTTAATCTTCCACCACTGCTGATTATCTGTTGTGCTGCTTTTAACACCCCAGTGGTCCATAAAACAGGGACTTCTCTACCGTGTCACAGCCCTTATAATCACTGAGAATTGACTGTGGGTCAGTGGTTAGCAGGTCAGTCTTTCATTCAGGGGGTTGGTGGTTCAATCCCCGCCTTAGTCTGTGTTTCCTTGAGCAAGACACTTAACCCTGAGTTGTTCCCTGTAGCTGTTCTACAGTGTATGAATTGTAAGTCGCTTTGGATAAAAGCGTCAGCTAAATGAACGTTAATGTAATGAATCAATTAATGATTGTAAAGTAACATTAGGCTATGCTCTGTCTGGGAAGCACACTTACTCATAAATATCAAATAGGATTAGAACAGATTAGTATTATTGTATAAAAAACATGATGTGGATTTTGAAAAAGTATTTTAAAAGTTTGGATCACGCAAGTGGGATCCTCCAATTCTACATTCAGTTGTATGTATGTATGTAATATGTTAGGCCTATAAAGATATAAGCTATTTCTTTCTTTGTGTAAAAAAACATTTTGTCAGTTTGTCCCGCCCACACAGTTATTTCTTACTTTATCATTCATTTTCAATTCATATTGCTTTCATTTTCATGCAGTCAGGTTGACTAATACCTTCCTTTAGAATAGAGGGTATAATCAGTAACTAGAGGTGTGTGTCCTTCAGTTGCATATGCAGAAAACTACCTGTTGTTTATAAAGCATGGTATTTTCATGACCAGATCACCATGATATGATCATAGTCTCATCAGTAAAAGCATTATTTGTGTGGGAAGCAAACTCCCTCATATCAAACATGATAATGACAACCTGATTTCAGGCAGTAAACCACTTCAGCTTTAATAATCACTGCTCCACCTGGTGGACGGATAATGCACTGCAATGAAGAGGATTTTCTTTTAGCCAAGGACCCAGCTGAGATCGGCCATTAGGGAGAGAGAGACAATTCTAGATGGCCACATCATCTGCAAAACTAGTATGTAAAACCTTATTTTTGTAAATTACAGCACACTTATAATGCACTGCAATATGTTGTAGTTTGGTGTTTGGAAGCACTTTCTAAATAAAAAGGGAGTTCAGATTTATCAGACTGCTTGATAATAAAGTAGCCATCAGCAGTGACAGA
>NC_046972.1:1510293-1542793 GCF_009769545.1 Cyclopterus lumpus
GTATCATCAATAGCTATAGTGACAAAAACAGATTTTACAGGAAACAGAAGTTCCATTGATTTGAAAACGGATTCCATTAAACGTGACCTAATTAGTGATGGAGAATAGAGACTCTAAGGTCAGTGGTGATTTATGGACATAGTGAAGTCCATACATTGTTATCTCCCTACTGAATTCTCCTCCGACTTCATTCCTTAATGTGTCCTTAATGTGTCCTTAATGTGACCAGAAAAGGCCAAATGTTTAAACATTCAATTCTACTACTTTCATGAACATTCTAGACTGTAATTCTCCTTTTCCACAGAGACATGTTTCCAGTCGTTCTGAGAGTTGTTACCAAAGTTAAGGGACCCGACTTTAAATTTGAAATGTTGAATGTGAAAACTTTGACAAATTGAGCTGGAAGGGTATGTTGGTAATTATGATCTGGAAGGTATTTTTAATAATGTGAGAATAATTTAAGTTTCTTTTTTTATTTAGTTTTTTCTAAGTATATAACTTTAATGTCTTTTATGCTGTTAAGAAATGAAAAAAACCCTCTGTAATACATCTATTTTAATTTCCTATAACTTCTTAATAAAACCATTTGTCGTAATGAATTGTCTTTTGTGTGTCTCATTACCGTCTTTCTGGTAACAATATCAAAAAGAGAACATCAATCCAATTACATTTTCTTTATATAGCCCTATTACACAGATTACAAATGTGCCGCGGAGTGCTTTACAATCTGTAAAAATACAACCTTCTCTGTCCTTGGCACCTCACATTCGACAAGGAAAACTCAGTTATCCACCTGAAACCTCGCCATTTGTTTTTGTCCTATGAATAAGGATCATATTTTTTTTAGGAATTACAATCTATGGCTATGATTCATGACAGAATGAGAAGGATGTGTTAACTTTTATTTAGTTGTGCTGTGGGAAAATTTCTCTAAATTCTTACAACAAAACAATTGTAAAAATGTCAGTTTCAAGACATTAATAATTCTTACATTCAAAACTGTTTTAAATGGTATTGTCTGGTTTCCAGGACACAATAATTACCTGAAGAAAAGCCTGAATACACTGCCAGATAAACACTGCGTCAAAACAACTGCCTCACTGTACCTGAAAAAACTTAGGCTATATGTTGTCCCAAAAAAAGTTGGTTGATCTGCTGATTCCATTATCAATAAAGTTGATGGAAAATGATGAGCATCAAACCTAACTTCCTGCATTTCCGGTGAATTAGATTATTGTGGAAAAGTATTTATGTAAAGGAAAACCCAATTGGAAATATGTTAAATAATGTAGTAAGGGATTCTGTATTGCTTTCAAATATGTATTCATCTATAGATCAAATGTAGGTACCTTTAGGCATCATCTACTCTTCCCTGCTCTGTGTCTTTAAATGTTAATGTGGCACCTGTTCACCTCAATGATACATTAAAGGGATTTTAATTCATTTATAATTTATAACTAGCTTATGTTCAGCAAGTTGGGAAATATTTTAAATATTTTGAGGAAAACTTAATATTGCAAGAATAAAGTCATAATATTTCAAGAATGACATTTACCTGCCCTATAAAACTGCTACTAACAGGAAACACTTTTGAAAAGGTATAAATCTCACGATTATGTGCGTTATTTTCCACACAAATGTTAACTTCACCTCCTCTGATAAAGTGCAGTCTAGGTCCACTTGATCATAAACATTAAAACCAGGTATTTGTGCTTGTGCTAGATGCCGTAACTATTCCATGAGCACCTTTCAAAAGATATAAGCCAAATCAAATCTGAAATCTAATTCCTCTGAATATTCACATTCTGGAGTTTAGAGGAGAGGGACAGAATGTCTGCTGCTGACACCTGGGGTCAGGTGTGGAGCAGCTTATTATCATCATTGTTTGTAGAAATATAACATCAACTAGCATTGAAAAATGGCACAACAGGCATGCCAATAGTTTTAGATAGTATCTTATCTTCTAATACTGTGAAAATATCCAAGTACGAATACAATTTGTATGTAGTTAGTGTGTAACATTACTGCAGTGACCATGGATGTTCTTTAAGACTCTCTGCCTTCTCTAGTCTCCTCACCACCACAGTCTTATTGACGGCTGTCAATTTCAAGCACGCCTGTAACGCCCAGACCTTCTGGGTAATTTTTGTTGTCACTGTCTGTTTCTGTTGTGTTTTCTGTCACTCACCTTGTCTCTCGTTTCAGACTCCTCCCTCCCTGTGTGTCGCCCTCCTGTGTGATTGCAAACCCCGCCCTCATTGTTTCCATCTGTGTCTCGTTCCCCTGTGTTTATTCTTTGTTCAGTGCCAGTTTGTCTCTTAACGTTCATGAGCTTACCAGCAATTTACCCCGTGTGCCTTCCTGTGCTTTGACCTGTTTCTGTCCACCCGTGACCCTTTGCCTGCCGATTCAGATAACTCTGCCTGCCTGTCTGATTTCTCGTGTACCGAACACTGCCCTAAGTAAAGACTTTGCTTTTATACCTGACTACCTCGTCTCGAGTCTGCCTTTGAGTCCTGCCCCCGTGGCTCCCAGCCTTCCTAACAACGCCATTCAGATGCAGAGAGAGCTTTTGAAGAAATAATTACCGATGCCTGGTGGATATGGCCATGATGATCACACTAGAAGCAAATTTCCATATGCTGGTCAACAATCAACTCTGCTTCTCTCTCTTGCGTGTGCGATAGAAAATAATGCAAACGTCATTCGAGAAGTTTGTCCATACTAATGTATTGCCGACTAAAACATAACCCCTGAGTTTTTAAACAGAAATGTCAACCGCAGCATTTTCAAACATCTCTGTTTTCGGGGTTTTAAAACTGGAATAGTGTGGATGCTAGTGTAAGAGACGTGGGTGTTTAAGCAGGAATCATTCCAACACGTTCAACTCCACATTCCAGCCGTACCGCCAAGTCCACGTTCTCTTCTCACTCCCCCTCTTCCCCCTCCGAACAGCGCCGAATAGTGGTCATGACTAATGTTAAGTTCAACCGAAAGATATGAAAGTTGTCCTGAGACCAGTAATTTATAATATAGCATATATATATATATATATATATATATATATATATATATATATATATATATATATATATATATATATATACTATATCCCCGCCCCCCCTCCTCTCTACCTCCTTCTGTTTCATGGATTGGAGTTCCATTGGAGAGGGATCTTCCTCTGTTGCTCTCCTGAAGGTTTCTTCCCTTTTTTCCCTGTGAAATTTTATTTTTGGGGAGTTTTTCCTGATCCGATGTGAGGTCCTGGGACAGAGATGTCGTATGTGTACAGATTGTAAAGCCCTCAGGCAAATTTGTAATTTGTGATATTGGGTTATACAAAATAAACTGAATTGAATTGAATTGAATTGAATGAAAGGAGAGGCGAGGGCTCCATCTAAAGACCAAAAAGCTGCCTTCCGGTCAGGTGACAAGGAATCACTCGCCAGAGAAAGACTGGCAGAAAACTGGCATTAAAGATGCAAAGAGGAGACTCAACACCAACAAGACTAAAGATATGTGACAGGCAATCCAAAATAACACAGCCCACCTTTGATCTCCTCAATTAAGAGTCAGATGTCAAGTCTGCCAGAGTGGTAGATTTTGCCACTAGAGGTTGCTCTTTACCATCATAACAGGGCTGTCGGCAATGGGACTTTGACCTCACTCCATATTCAGTTGTGCTATCTCACCATTAATTGCTGCTGGGTAACAATGTGATATTGGTGTTTTTGTTTAATGATGATGATCGGCCTTTGAAAATGTACAAGCCTTTGCAATTAAGTTGCATTGAGTATTTTACTTTGTTTGGTTATGCATTTGTATAATTCTAACCTGGGATAACCCAAGTAAGTGAAGCATTGAATTCTGTGCTTTTGAATGCCTTGAATTCTGTGCTTTCATTTTCAGTTTGCGGAACCACAGGTTCACACATCTAGCCTACATTCCCTTTTAGGGCCAAGTGCATTGATGTACCTTCAACTTGAGTAAATAAAGTGCAGTAAACAAATATTGGGATCCAGTCAAATGCATTCTGACCAATGCACTGGGACGAACGGCAATCCTAAGAATGAGCCATTAAAGTCCAGTTAGCTTCCACAATTTAACTCCTCTTCTAAAACACAGTTGAACAATGTTAGTGTGCGTGCTGCTGTATAAGAAGTCACTTTTACGTTCAACTCCACATTCCAGCCGTACCGCCAAGTCCACGTTCTCTTCTCACTCCCCCTTTTCCCCCTCCGAACAGCGGTCATGACTAATGTTAAGTTCAACCGAAAGATATGAAAGTTGTCCTGAGACCAGTAATTTATAATATCCATCCATCCATTTTCAATACCGCTTATCGGGCGCTGGAGCCTATCCCAGCTGACATAGGGCGAAGGCAGGGGACACCCTGGACAGGCCGCCAGTCCATCGAGGGCACATGTAGGGACATACAACCATTCACTCTCACATTCACACCTATGGGCAATTTAGAGATCAATTAACCTGCAGCATGTCTTTGGACTGTGGGAGGAAGCCGGAGAGCCCGGAGAGAACCCACGCTGCCACGGGGAGAACATGCAAACTCCACACAGAAGGACCGCTCCGACCGGGAATTGAACCCCCGGCCCTCTTGCTGTGAGGCGACAGTGCTAGCCACTACACCACCGTGCAGCCCAGTATTTAATAAAAGAATAAGGATCATAAGCATATATTTCTGTCCCAGCCGGGCGCGCTCACATGTCGTTGGTTCCACAGGCTATAATAACTATTTATATGAATAAAAATGTGTTCAAATAGTTAACTGTCTACCGCCTTCACATGAGAGGACAAATGCCTTACAGAGTTCCGAAAGGTTAAATTCAAGCCATACACTGAGCATAAAGCTTCTCCATTGGTTAGTATTAGGTATGCATGCTTATACCTCAACTACACAGCATGCTATTTGCATATCAGTTCAAAGAGGCGGACTTCTCTAAGCAATAAACCACAATGCTACTTTCTTTATCTCTTCCCTTTTGGCCCTAAACAGTAAGATGGGCTCCTTCAAAATGAATGCCTATCTTCCGGTCACTTAGGGAGACCACTACATTGACTACGCCTCCTTGGATCAATACATTCCATTCATACCTGAGTCATCTTTATAGTTATGATAACCATAAAACATAAAACAATCAGGATACAGTTAAAATAATACTTATTCAGTGATTACACTTATACAGTAACATACTTATACAGTGACTTTTCTCCCATGTTTCCCTAACACATTCTTCAGAATATTCTTCAGAATATCCCTTATTGATTATCATATCTTTCTTATGTATTAATTTAAAACATGGACTTTCCTATTTACATGTGCAAGTATATATAAAAAAACATTACAACTCTACACTAATAAATGTAATTAAGTTTACGTTATACAATTTCACTCTGTTCGAAGGAGAAGTAAGTCCAAACAGAAGCCCACTGAGCACCACCAACCTCTTCACGTTTCGAACCAGTTTTCCCCACTCAGCGACGCACCCGCTGAGAAACCCACTCTGGTTATAGGTAGCTCCATAGTCAGAAACGTGAAGATAGCGAAGCCAGGGACCAAAGTCATATGCATCCCGGGGGCCAGAGCGGGCGACATTGAATCTTGTTTAAAACTGCTGGCTAAAGATGAGCGTAGTTACAGTAAGATTATAATACACGCCGGCGGTAATGACTCCCGACTGCGGCGGTCGGAGGTCACTAAAAATTAATCGGTGTGTGCTTATGCCAAGACAATGTCGGACACCGTAGTTTTCTCTGGCCCTCTCCCCAATCTGATCAATGATGACATGTATAGCCGCATATCGTCATTTCACTGCTGGTTGTCCAGGTGGTGCCCAGCAAACAATGTGGGCTACATAGATAACTGGCAGACTTTCTGGGGAAAGCCTGATCTGATGAGAATCGATGGCATTCATCCCATTTTGGATGGAGTGGGTCTTATTTCTGCAAATTTGACCAAGTTGATTAAATCCATGACAACCCAGAGTTCAGATCAGGAAGCAGAAGCAGAGTTGTAGTCTTCCACCCTTCTCTGCACTTCCACTCGAGCAGTTACCCACCCTTAACCTTAACTCTATAGAGACTGTGTCTCTCCCACGGCCACTTAAATTAATTAAATCAAGAGTAACCAGAAGAGGAGTCATACAAAATAACCTCATACAGGTTAACAACACTACTGCAACAGTGCAATAAAACAGGATAATTAAATGTGGACTCCTAAAGCTGTATTAGTAACTGATTTAATATCAGACAATCACATTGATTTACTGTGTCTTACTGAAACCTGGCTGAGCCATGAAGAATATGTCAGCCTAAATGAATCAACTCCTCCAAGTCATATTAATACTCACATTCCTCGAGGCACCGGCCGAGGAGGTGGAGTAGCAGCCATCTTTGACTCAAGCCTATTAATGAATCCTAAACCTAAACTAAACTATAACTCAATTGAAAGCCTTGTTCTTAGTCTTTCACATCCAACCTGGGAAACATTACAGCCAATTCTATGTGTTATACTGTACCAGCCACCAGGTCCATATTCAGAATTTATATCTGAATTTTCAGAGTTTCTATCAAGTTTAGTCCTTAAAACTGATAAGGTTATTATTGTAAGATATTTTAATATTCACGTGGATGTTTATAATGATTGCCTTAGTGCTGCATTTATCTCATTGTTGGACTCGATTGGCAAAAGAGTACAGAAACCCACTCACTGCTTTGGCCACACCCTCGACCTTGTTCTTGCATGTGGCATTGACATTGAGCATTTGGAGGTCTTCTTCAGAACATTACCTCATAACTTTTGAGTTTATACTACCGGAGTGTACACCGTTAGTCAAAGGTTTCTACAACAGATGTCCAACTGTAGCTAAATTTAAAGAAGTGATTCCTTCTGCATCTGATTCAATACCACGTCGGAGAACCTCCGTCACATTAAGACGTAGTATTGAACGTGGTATTGAATCAAATCCATCCCAGATTGATCATATTGTCAATAGCTCGTGTACTCACAAAAACTAAGAAAAGAGATCACATTACTCCTGTATTAGCTGCTCTGCACTGGCTCCCTGTAAAATCAAGAATCACATTTAAAATTCTTCTCCTCACCTACAAAGCCTTGATTGGTGATGCACCATCATATCTTAAGGAGCTTGTAGTACCATATTGCCCCACTAGAGAGCTGCGCTCACTAAATGCAGGGCTACTTGTGGTTCCTAGAGTCCTAAAAAGTAGGATGGGAGCAAGAGCCTTCAGTTATCAAGCTCCTCTTTTATGGAACCAGATTCCACTTTCAGTCCTGGAGGCAGACACAGTCACCTCATTCAAGAATAGACTTAAGACTTTCCTCTTTAATAGTGCTTATAGTTAGGGCTGAATCAGGTTTGCCCTGGTCGAGCCCCTTGATATGCTGCTATAGGCTTATAAGCTGCTGGGGGATGTTTTAGGATACACTGAGCACCTATCTCCTCTTCTCTCTCTCCTTATGGATGAATTTACATCTCTCCATTGCACCTTATTAACTCTGCTTCCTCCCCGGAGTCGTTGTGACTTCACGTCTCATAGGGTCCATTGGACCTGGAGGTGTCTGATGCTGGTGAACCGGCCTCCCATTGGCCCTGCTGATGCATCGCCCCCCCTCCTCTCTACCTCCTTCTGTTTCATGGATTGGAGTTCCATTCATACATTGTCATATTCATGTAATGTGTTTATGTAACTTTGTAAATGCTGTTCATTCTGTACATATGACATCTATTGCTTCTGTCCATCCGGGGAGAGGGATCCTCCTCTGTTGCTCTCCTGAAGGTTTCTTCCCTTTTTTCCCTGTCAAAGGTTATTTTTGGGGAGTTTTTCCTGATCCGATGTGAGGTCCTGGGACAGAAATGTCGTATGTGTACAGATTGTAAAGCCCTCTGAGGCAAATTTGTAATTTGTGATATTGGGCTATACAAAATAAACTGAATTGAATTGAATTGAATAGTGCTACAGGCTCACTGAGAATGACACTAGACTCTATAGCCCCTCTGAAGAAGAAGCCGGTGAGGCAAAGGAAGTTTGCTCCCTGGTATAACCCTCAGACCCGCAAACTAAAGCAAACATCACGAAAGCTTGAAAGCATATGGCGTTCCACCAATTTGGAAGAATCTCGCTTAATTTGACGAGATGGTCTTAAAACATATAAGAAGGCACTCCGTAAAGCAGCCAGCAATAGAGAAAAATAAGAACAACCCCAGCTTTCTCTTTAGCACTGTAGCCAGGCTGACAGAGAGTCACAGCTCTGTGGAGCCGTGTATTCCTGTAGACCTCAGTAGTAAGATGTTAACTATTAGAGGCAAGATTGCTGATCTCTTTCCCTCAACCGGTGCTGATCTTTCCTCAAGTGGAGTGGCCTTGGAAACGGCTGTATACCCTGGTGTATATTTGGAGGGCTTTTCTCCCATCAACCTTGACCAACTGTCTTCAACGGTTTCTACTTCTAAACCGTCTACCTGTCTTTGGACCCCATCCCAACGAGGCTGCTTAAAGACATTTTGCCTTTGATTGGCACCTCTCTGTTGGATATTGTCAATGTGTCTTTGCTAACAGGCCATTTACCACAGTCCTTCAAAGTAGCTGTAATTAAACCTCTCCTGAAGAAGCCCACTCTTGATCCAGAGGTGTTGGCTAACTACAGACCGATCTCTAACCTTCCCTTCCTCTCTAAGATCCTTGAGAAAGTAGTTGCAAATCAGTTGTGACTTAGTCGCAAATCAGTTGTGACTTTCTAGATCAGAATAGTTTATTTGAGGAGTTTCAGTCAGGATTTAGAAAACAGCACAGAGACAGCACTGGTGGAAATTACAAATGACCTCCTAATTGCATCAGATAAAGGACTCATCTCTGTACTTGTTTTGTTAGACCTTAGTGTTGCGTTCGACACAGTTGACCATAACATCCTATTACAGAGACTGGATCAGTCGATTGGCATTTCAGGTATGGCACTAAGTTGGTTTAAATCCTATTCATCAGATAGATCTCAATTTGTATTTGTAAACGATGAAGCCTTGATGACCACCAACGTTAATCACGGAGTTCCACAAGGTTCTGTGGTTGGACCAATTTTATTTACCACATATATATATATGCTTCCTTTGGGCAATATTTTTAGGAAACACTCCATAAACGTTCATTGTTATGCAGATGATACTCAATTATATCTATCGATCAAACCAGAAGAGACCAACCAGCTCGCTAAAATTCAAGCATGTCTTGAATACATAAAAACATGGATGACCTGCAACATCCTGATGTTAAACTCAGACAAAACTGAAGTTATTTTACTCGGCCCAGAACACCTCAGAGATCAATTATGGGGAGCTAGAGCCTTCAGTTATTACGCTCTTCTTTTATGGAACCAGCTTCCACTTTCAGTCAGCGCGGCAGACAGTGCTCTCTCCTTTTCTCTCTCTCCTTATGGATGAATTTACATCTCTCTATTGCACATTACTAACTCTACTTCCTCCCTGGAGTCTTTGTGACTTCACGTCTCACCTGGCTGTGTCTGGTCCTAGGTCCTTCTTCCTGCATCCAGCCTCTGGCCTAGACCTGGCTTCCTTCCTAATGGCCCTTCTATGTGCCTCCTGCCTCAAAGGCCGACCTCATTGGTCTGGCCTCTTTCACGATGCATCATACCTGGTGGACTGGCCACCTGCCATGGTTCTGCTGATGCGCGCCAAAAAAAAAATTAAAATTGAATTGAATTGAATGAGACAAGGTTTGGGATTGGGACTTGGGCTTCGGCAACGCGAGTCGTGGTGGTGTCTGCTGGCAGAAGTTTGTCTCCATCTCCTTTCCTCGTGGGGGTGGCAGGCATGGGCTGAGTAGTGAGTATCTTTGTAAGGCTGTCGGTACCTGTCAAGTTCTCTGTGGCTGAAATCCTGATGGTGCCAGTTTCCCTGAGGGTAGCGTTGCGGAGTCAAATGATGGGTTCGTGAATATCTGGAAGGGGAATGCCCATAGCCTGAGCTCCATCCATTTGTGGGTCTATCTGGGCTCCTCCCATGAGGTGAGGGGGATCTACGAGGACACACCTGCATGTTTCTTTCCCGGTGGTGCTAACTACTTTGTTCATCCAGCTTCAGTTTCAGAGCACCCAGATCATTACGTAAATACTTTACAGTAGTAGTCAGATTCTGGACAGCTTTTCTGAGTTCAGAGTCATTTTCAATTTACTGACAACATCTCTGATAGTGACTTTAGCTCGGGACACTGGCATTACCAATCTCGCTGCTTGGCGAGCCCGCTCAGCTTGGGAGGCAACTTCAAAAGCTTTGGTGAAAGTTGTCACTACTTTCATAAAACGTGACATGAAGCTCTTGATCCAGACCAGCAATGAAGCGAGACAGTTTCATATACTCTGAAACCTGATGCTCAAACTCAGGAAAAGCTTATTTGACCAGCCTGCAAACATCTGCAGCATAAACTTTAATTGCAAATGAGGCAATATTGTACGGGCATTAGGGAAATGCTTGAAATTATGCAATTATATCCTTTGGGCCAAAAGCTGTCTGCAAATGCCTCTTTGTTTCAGCAAATCAGAAATAAATCAGACCAACACGTTCTGGGTTTTGCTCATAACTTTTCTTCAACTCTTCTCCCCTAACTTTACCCTATGGCCGAACAGCACCGACTAGTGGTCATAACAAATAAATGTAATTAAGTTTACATCATACAATTTCACTCTTACACTAGGCCTAAACGTAGCAAGATATATGCATTTTAAAACAAAAACATAGTGTTGTGGATGTAGCTTACATGTCAAACTGAACTCATACTTTTGATTCCTTATGTGCCATTAATACATGTTTTAGATAAATTACTGTTTTCTCTCTAATACAATAAAACCCAATGTATGATAAAGACAGTTATCCACTTTAACTACTCGAGGGCTGATAACATTGGTTTGCAAAGACACTCCTGTTTGTAAAGTAGTAATGTCATAATAGGTATAAGATCTCAAGGACTGCCTTTTTTCACCAAAATCAGACATATATCTCTCTCAAAGCGATGCAGAAAGATTTGTTCACGCATTTGTTACTTAGACTAGACTACTGCAATCCCTTATTTTCAGGCTGCTCTAATAATAAGTTACCCCACTAGAGAGCTGGGCTCACTGAATGCAGGGCTACTTGTGGTTTCTAGAGTCTGGCCGACTCCGTGGTGAGTAGGGTTGTCCTTCAATCGGAGGATTGGTGGTTCGGCTCCGCTGTGTCCTTGGGCAAGACACTTAACCCCAAATCGCTCCCGTAGCTGTACCTAAGGTGTATGGATGGGCAGGTGGCACCTTAGCCACTGCCATCAGTGTATGAATGGGTGAATTATGACAAGTAGTGTTAAAGCACTTTGAGTGGTCAGAGGACTAGAAAAGCGCTATACAAGTACATGTCCATTTACCATATAAAAAGTAGGATGGGAGCCAGAGCCTTCAGTTATCAAGTTCCTCTTTTATGGAACCAGCTTCCACTTTCGGTCTTCTTTGTGAATTCATGCACCATTAATGCATATTATTAACTTAAATTGCAGATCCCTCTCTATTGAGCCACAGTCGCCCCCGAAAGTGACAAGGCCCGTGGTGGCGGGACCAGCCGGTTGGGTAGAAGGTAAAGAAGTGCTTGCTTCTCTTGACGTTTTATGTCCAGCATGTGTGTGTATATATATATATGAATTCATGTCCCATTAATGCACATTACTTACTTTGCGTCTTCCTCGCTATTATTATTATAGTTGCATTGCTATTGCTATTGCTATTGCCAACACCATTACTGCTTTTGCACCAACATAGAGACCTGCATTTACTTCGACAGTATAGTTGTATAGTTACAAACACTATAGGGCATTTACACATTATGTTTTAAATTTAATTTTTACCAACTTCACAGGCTTTCCATCTAAAAAAGTATTCAGAGATCCAGTCAAAACATTTAAGGTTTAAAGCCCTGCTAAATTGCTTGACGACGGCGCTGCTCCACACACGTCTAACCAGTTTTAATTGAAGTGAGAATCTGCAAAAGAAAATGTACATCCAACTAAACTAACCACCTAGTGGATCATGAGTTGAGGTTTTGATGGGAATATGAAATGATAATTAACTATAAGGCAGCAGAGCCTTCACACATCTTGCCCAATGTGTATGATATCAAATGTTACTGTCTATGTCCATAGACATCGACAGTACGATCTTTATGTTATATTAAATTCTAGAGGTTTTGTCATGGCTTTGCATTTTCTCAGTAACCAGAATTGTGGGGTAATATAAGTGTACAGTTCTAGTTGATTATTTGCTGATGTGATAGGTACTTGGCTACAGAGAGAGGTTTTCTGAGAGAGGTTTGTTGGTGTTACATACAGCCTGTGACTGGATTTTATTTGGTAACAATCAGCTGCTGGTCCTTATCGAAATCATCACATTAATGACCATTCTATAAATAATGGTTTATTCAGTTAGTTACTCTCTTTCCAATCTGTGCCTCTTTCCTACTATCATTTAGTTTGTCTCACAAAAGCAGATTTCAGTCAAGATAAATCTGTGTTAGTCTTTGATAAAATGATACTTTAGCTTTTGACTGGAATTATCTGCCTATGTATTAATGCTTGACCTAAATCAATGTGATAACCTGTGAAGCAGTTTGTTGTGATGTTTGTCGAAACCTTTTGACGAAGGATTAGTAAAATGATTACTGTCCACTCATAGAGACCACGTCTAAAATCAGAGCCTTGACCTCTGAGTTTACTCTACAGCTGCTGCACATTGGCAGGTGCTATCTGTCATCCTGCATAGTGTTAGCCTTCCAACAGAGATTTATTACCATAGTCCCTATCTCACCATTCCCACTCGTAGAGGACTACTATTTGTAGTCAAGGACACACATTTAAAATAGCCCTGTGTATCTATTGGCATGTAGAAATCTGACTCCACTACTCAGGCATACATAGTAAATGAGAAAGAATATATGCAGTTATGAAAACCAAGCATTTCATTTCCTTCAATCTGACTTGAGTCTCTGCCCCCCAAAATGTCCAAATATGGAGAAATTTCACATTTGTGTTCCCATCTATGGAGACGTAGGGGAAAGTACTTACATTTAGCTTGAAGGCTAGCTATGGCCATCAAACCAGCTAGCTTTAAATACACATGCTTTCTAACATTTTAACATTATCCTCCTGGATATAACGATATTGCATATATCATCTCTCTATGACAGCCAGTGTTTTCCTCCACCTTCCAGTGTAGCCTATAAACAATCAACATTGAATTTAAATTAAACTAACATAGTTGTAAACAGAGTTAGTTATCATATTATTCATAAACTCAGATGTTTTCAAATTTAGAGATTTGGTAAACCTGAAATGTACAAGTCTGTAAACTTAACTAAGATACATTTAGTATAATTACAAAACAAAGATTAGAGCAAATGCAAACAAACCTCTTAACAGTTAAAAGTCAATATGTGACGGGTTTACAAAGAAACGGACATTTGTAGATTTAAAATATATATTCAAAATACAAGCATTTTAATTACAGTTTTTCTCAATTGCTAAAACACATTGGCTGAACAAAGTTCTCAGTTGCCTGAACTCATTTAGCTAATTGTGCAGTCTGTTGTCAATACCTTAAACTATTTCACATGGTAAAACACAATTTACAGATCTCACTTAGACTTTTCAGCAAAACTCTAAACACATTCTCAGTCTCAAAACACATTCTGCACTCTAATGCACATGTCATCCATACTGGTAAACACAAGTGGCAACAATCAAATACAAATAGAGAACACATGTCATTGATTAAACACAATCACTCAAAATAGATTTCACTTGTATCAAATGATGTGACACAACCAATATAAGCCAGTTTAGAGAGCAAACAGGTGGTTGAAGGTGGGAAGGAGAAAGTCTGAGAATGGATAGAAGAAACAATGTGAGAGGACGAGGACAAGTGTGTATGCGAGGTGGGCGACGGGAGGAAGAGGAGGGCAAGAATGAGGAAGAGGAGGACGAATAGGAAGAGGAAGACAAAGAGTGGAACTATCTGATGAAATTCGAGCAACAGTCATAGGCCATGTTATAGTCCACGGACTGAAAATGAGGGAAGCAGGACTTAGAGTGCACCCCATTTTGAGCCGATTTTCTGTGTCCACCATAGTAAGGACATTCAGAGAAGAGAACAGGTACAGTATGCTACTGTATTTTTGTAATTGCAAATTTACTGTACTACACTATATGCAGCTGTTTCAATAAACATTTGTAAAGTTCATCACTGTATGTATTGTACTGCATGAATATTTTTGTTGTAGAACTGCAAGGCTGCCACATGCAGGTGGAAGGAGAGCTATATTCACTGAGGAGCAAGAGACTGTTATAGTGGGCATGGTCCTTCAAGATAATTTAATACGACTCAGAGAAATCCAGGAACGAGTGATACAAGACAACACTCACTTCCAGGGAATCGACAGTGTGAGCATTTCCACAATTGACCGTGTCCTCCATCGAAACAAGTATACAGAGTACCATTTGAGCGCAACTCACCAAGGGTGAAAGAACTGCGAGCTCAGTATGTGCAAGTAAGTGTACATTCAGACACATTTACTGTAATCCAGATTGTCTACAGTACTGCCACATACTATGTGAATGACATTACTCTTCAGTACATACAATGTATGTGAGTCAGAAGTGCATACAGTAGGCCTAATTGAACTCTACAATATAGCACTGTCTCTGTACAACTTACTAAATTCTAAATACATTATATTGTATTCCTACACAGACAATATTTGACTTGGAATCCTTGGACAGATATGGGGTCAGATCAGTCTCAATAATTGCAAATGCACACAAAGAGACTTACAAATGCAAACACAAAGATTTACAAATGCGCGCAGAACAATTTACAAATATGTTTGATGTACAAATGCACACAGATGGATTTACAAATAAATTAGACTCTCAAATGGACGCACAACGATCCACTAATACCTTTCCATGTCAGGATCCCTGTCTGACCCATTGTGTGTTTACCTCTGTTCTCCCAAGCCTCCTTACCTCATGTGTCTGTCATCCCCTGTTTGTGTTGTTTTTGCCATGTCCTCGTTGTGTGTGTGTGTGTGGGTGTGTACCTCCAGACGCTGCCCGTGGCCACAGCCCCGAGCGGTGCACAGCTGTGGCCTGTTGGCTCATCACCGGCTCCATATCAACCCTGGTCGTGCAGGCCTGGGTGATTTGCTGTGCCAACCTCTGACGTCAATCCTCGGGACTCATGTCGTGATTGCTCATCATCTTTTACGGAATAAAGTTCCTTACCCCTATCCTGTCTCCTGTGGTCTGCTCTTGGGTCCTAACCCTGTTCTCCCGTGACATTCCAATGCACACAAAAATAAATTACGATTTATATAAATGTAAAAGAAAAACCACAAATACATTTATGCATTTCCATGTGGATTTGTATGTATTTATTTGTCAATCGCACTGCATTTGTTTGTGGATTGCTTCACGTGTGTGTGTGTGTGTGTGTGTGGATTTGACTGAGACTTCCCTGCCATGGCTAGATTTGCAAATGCATTTTTTTAAACAGACCTATCTGTAGCCAATCAGATGTCGCCCTCATTTTCAACCAACCACATGAGCGTAATTCGTTTCATTTGCGCCTTAGAGGGGCGTGGCTTATCTCTGTGGCTTTACTCCGTGGAAACAGTTATAAATTCCGTCATTCATTATGGACGAAATAACCACTAGTTCTGCTTTATACTTGTTGTGGACATCCCACAAACGTCGAAACATCTAACCTCGTGTTTGGGTTCATAACATCACCCGTGGGCTCACACATCAAACATATTTGTAAATTGTTCCGTGCGCATTTGTAAATCTTTGTTTGCATTTGTATGTCCCTCTGTGTGCATTTGCAATTATTGAGACTGATCTGACCCCATAAGTTAATCTTTGGCTTCAATCTAACAAAGAGAAGGAGAGGCCAAAACGTGAATGGACAGCGGGCCATTGTTGAAGTCCCTGGTCAACGAGGTGGCAATGTCACAATCTGTGCTGCTATCAGCGACCATGATGTTCTACATCACCATGTTACACTCGGGCCATATAACACCCAGCATCTTCTAAGATTTATGGCCAATCTAAGAGATATTTTATTTGAGCAGCAGGTTCAATAGCAGCAGGGTCAAGAGCTAAATGAGAATCCCATTCCCACCAATGTGATAGTGCTGGACAATGTCAGTTTCGACCAAGCTGCTCAGGTAAGGGAATAGTTTACCTAACATCAATGGTCAGTTTATGGCCTTGTACCTCCCTCCATACTCTCCTTTCCTGAATGCGATTGAGGAGTTTTTCTCCTCATGGAGATGGAAAGTGTATGATAGACAACCCTACACCAGAGTAATTATACTGCAAGCCATGGAATTAGCCTGTGGTGATATGTGAGGAATCATGTCAGGGCTGGATATGGCACACAAGAGGCTTCTTCCCCCGTTGCCTCAGGAGAGAAAATATTGCTTGTGATGTTGACGAACTGCTCTGGCCTGACCCAGCCCAAAGACAAGAAGAAGCACATTGATGACATGTTGACTCCTTTGATTTTTGTCCCTTTTACTGTAGTATTGTATACTGTAGTAGGCCTACAGTGCATTGTAGGCTGTATAATGTACAATAAACAAATTGTATGGCCTTGAACATCGTGCTTTCTATTTGTTACAGTAACAGTACTGACTGCTCAATAGATTTGGACTGGTTGCAGGTTCATTTTAACAAAGAACAAGAATTACAGTATCACAGAGCCAAAGGACACGTTTGTGAGATGCAGGGTACAGTACTGTAAAAATAGGAGTACAAGGAAGAACAAAATAATTTGCTAAGAGCAAAGCACAGTAGTAATTTCTGATACATTTTGAGCTACTGTATTAGAACATGTTTTTGTTCATATGAAATTTGTTTTGAGATTAAAAATCTACTTCTCCCTGAGAACTATATGTTTTGAACAATGTGTTTTCTATTTATTGGTGTATTGTTTACTGACTGCTTGAAAGTGTATATTATTTTGATCACTTTGTTTATGATTTGAGAGCAGTGTTTGATTTTGAGCACAGGTAAAACTGTTTTGAGGCGAAAGTTTCATTTTGCAAGAGGATTCAGAGTTTTTGTAAATAGTGCTTGAAGATGAGGTTTTGTGTTTACAGTTTTGAGAAAATGGGTGACCGTTTCAGGAAATGTGTCTTAGCAATCGAGAAAAACTGTAACCGGAATGGAAAACTAATTTAATCACAGATGTGGATTGCATCTTAATGAATCTGCCTATGAGATGACAACAGGGGGTCCAAAACCAAGGTTTCAACGCACTCATCCTTTTAAACCCAGTTTCCTGGGTATTTTCATTCACAATTGGACGTGTGTGTAGTGTAGTTCATTTGCTAGGTTGGAGGCAGTTCTAAGTGGGTTAGATGCACGGCTCCGCACCATCGAAGCTCAGACAGCTACGTTAGTTAGCCCGCCCCCTCCCATAGCCGGCGCTGAGCTGCTAGCCATAGCTTCTGCTAGCTATTCCCTGGCAGCCCCGGCGCAGCCGGATGGCTGGGTAACTGTTCGAAGGATTAGTAAGTCTAAACAGAAGCCCTGTGAGCACCACCAACCTCTTCACGTTTCAAACCGGTTTTCCCCACTCAGCGACACACCCACTGAGAAACCCACTCTGGTAATAGGTAGCTCCATAGTCAGAAACGTGAAGATAGCGAAGCCACGGACAACAGTTAAGTGCATCCCGGGGGCCAGAGTGGGCGACATTGAATCTTGTTTAAAACTGCTATCTAAAGATGAGCGTAGTTACAGTAAGATTATAATACACACCGGCGGTAATGGAGTAACAAGTTTGCCTTGCTCATTCTCACACTCTTTCTGCTGAGAAATGCGCCGACATAGGACCTCCATGAAGATGATGAAGCACATCAGGGACAAGCGATGAGGGTATGACCACCTGATACTGCGCACCCCCTATGAGGGAAGGAGTCACTCTCCGTCAGAGTAGGCCATTCACCACCGAAAGACGAGAAGATTCAGAACATAACTTCCGATGCCAGCTGGAGCTGCCTTTCATCTGCCCCAGAGGTGGTCGAGAATCCCTCCAATCCAACACCATATCAATATCAAGATCGGCCTGTTGCAGTTTCATCAGTCCAGTCCCATCATGTAAAAGTATTTAAGACAGGTCATCCAACTCACTGGTCGGCTCCACTGGTTGCCCCCAGAGGCCTTGGAGGTTCACCATGTTTGGCGGTGTCAACAGACTGTCTCCTTGGGGAACACCCTGTCTGAGCCTACTGTGTCCTTCATCGTATGAGCCACAGGATCCCGTGGCCGCTATGACAGATCATTAGTATGTCGTTTTCAATTCTTGTGTTGAATGACCCAGTTGTAAGGGTCCTGCACCAATACCCAGCGTGCTCTTTTTTTTGTATCCTTGTCAATAGTTATGCTGCGGAGGTCCAACAGAGGCTTATGATCAGTTATAATGGTCAAGGCAGCCGCTCCGATGTAATGTCTGAATTGGTGTACAGCCCACATTACAGCCCACAGTTCTCTGTCAAACGTGGTGGGAGTAAGTGACTGACTAGCATAGGAAGGACTAGAGAAAGTGGTGGTGACCACTTTCTCTAGTCCTTCCTCGTCTTGAGCCAACACAGCCCGCACTGCTTCCATGGAGGCATCAGTATACACTTTAAGGGGATGTTGAAGTCAGGCATAGTGACAATCGTGCGGCATCCCCCTTTAAGATACTCAAAAGGCCTCATTACATTCAGTGGTCCATCGGAAAGATGTGCCTTTACATTTCAGATGGTGCAGAGGGGCTGCACGCTGGGTGAAGTCTTTCACAAAACATCTATAGTAGGAGCATAAACCCACAAACGCTCTAACTTTAATTGGATTCCGTGGTGTAGGCCAAGTTCTGACCTTGTCTGTCTGTAGGCCGTGGCGAGAAACAACATGCCCCACGAACACCACATGATTTTGAGCCAGATGGCACTTTTTAGGGTTTAGTTTGAGACCTGCCGTATGGATCCTGGAGAAAACTTCACGCAGACTGGAAAAATGTCTCTCAAATGTGAGGCTGTATATCAGAACATCATAGAGATACACCATAGCCATGGCAGCCCTCTCAACACCAGCTCAATCATCTGCTGGATCGTTGTAGGTGAGTCGGTGCGGCTAATAGGCATCGACCGCCTCTGCCAGTCGTGAAGGCCGTTTTCTTTCTGTCTTCCTCAGCAACCTAAACCTGCTTTATGTACTTGCTCATTGCCTGTGTCTCTGGAGCAGATAGAGAGTAGAGGCATCCCTTGGGAGGGAAGGCCCCGGCGAGGAGGTCCATAGGGTCGGTGAGGAGGAAGGCAGGTTGCACGGGACTTGCAAAACACCTCCCCAGGTCCTGGTATATTGAGGGAACCCCAGAGACGTCCACGGCATCTGTAACAGGGCATGAAGGCCTGGAAGGAACGTTAGGAGAGGCAGACCGGAGACAGGATGCATGACATTGGGTGCTCCACCCCACTATTGACCCTGTAAGCCAATCAACGTGTGGGTTATTTTCCAGTAACCAGGGATAAGCAAGAATGATGGGTAACTGAGGTGAGTCAATGACATGGAAGGTGTACTGTTCAGAGTGGTTACCTGACATGAGGAGGCCTAGACGTGGAGTACGGTGAGTCACACGACAGAGCAGACTTCCGTTTAAGGCGTTGGCATGCAGGGGAGCCTCGAGAGGTACCAACCAGAGTTGCTCTGCCAGCCCCCGATCGATGAAGCTCTCATCTGCTCCTAAATCGATAAATACCGCAAGCTCCAGGGAAACAGCAGGGGAAGACAGGAGAGCCTGCGTCAGGGGTCTGGAAGGGCGTGAGGAAGAGGCTTGGCTCACCAGTAATCCTCCTACTGGCGAGCCTGATCTTTTGACAGGCACTTCGGCAGAAAGTGTCCCAGCTGCCCGCAGTAAAGGCACCTCCCCTCCTTAAGTCGGCGGTAGCACTCCTCCGAGGAGAGCTGAGTACGGCCAACTGCATGGGTTCCTCCCATCTCCCAGGGGTCCCTGTGGGGTCGGCCTGGCGGTTCCAACTAGGGCTAGGGTCTAGGTCTGGCAGACGTGGTAGAGAAGATTGGCTCCAGGAACCGGGAGGTCTCCTCTCGGCTTGGCGTCTCTCACTTCTTCTCTCGTGCAGCCAGTTATCTATCCTGATAATCAAGGCAACCAAGGCATCAAGGTCCGTAGGGAGGTCAAGAGGTGCGATCTGATCCTTGATGTCCTCAGAGAGACCACACAAGAAGGCGCCTGAGAGGGAGGGGACGTTCCATTGACTGTCCGCGGACAGGGTGAGGAAGCGGATTGCATAATCACTCTCTGCCCGAGGTTCGGTGGTCGAACACCCTCCTTAAGGCTCCGGAAAAGTCCACAAAAGAGCGGCAACTAGCAGCCTGATGGTCCCACTCTGCTGTTGCCCACTCCCGTGCCCTCCCCGATGAGAAACGCCACCCTGGACCGTTCGGTGGGGTAGGACGAGGGCTGGAGATTAAAGGTAAGGGCGCACAGAGCAAGGAAGGAGCGACAGGTGGCAACGTCGCCATCATACCTCTCGATCTGTGGAACTTGAGGCTTGGGTTGCGAGTGAGGTGAGGGCCCTGGAGCCACTGGGGCCGGCGGGTCCGGTCCAACTGGAGGCCGACAGTCGAGGCTGGCGCGCACCTGGAGTTGGAGCAGAGAACAAGGGAAAGAATGGGAGTCTATATAGGGGGGAAACCACAGGGGTAGTGCATAAGTAATTAAGGAGGCAGAGGAGTGGCTGAGGGCAGGTGCAGGGAATGAGTGATTAGCAGACACTGGGGAGACGGACACAAAACTAACAGGGTCTAACAAAGTTCAGAAGAATCTTGAGCTGCCTGGTGCTTGGAAGAAGAAGTCCCGAAGCCAGAGATATATGATAATCAGTATTTAATTTAACAAACAAGAGTCACCAGTACATATGGTCCGGCCCGGACACGCTTACGTGATTCCGCTTCCACAGACTCTCGGCTGAGCGCTCCTGGCGTAGCAAACAGGTTCCTGTCTGGCGCAACCCCGTAAGAGACCAAATTCACGTCTCACAACTAGTTTGTTCGTAGTGCATTCGCTGAGCTAAGCTCCCATTGGTTAATGGTGACATACATGCAACGTGTCTTCATTATCACAGCATGCTACCCTGACCAGGTGAAAAGAGGGGAGGTTGGAGAACTCGCCACCTGTTTCATACTTCCGGTTTTTGGAACTCTTCAGAATAAAAGCTTCTTCCGCCTTTTTAACGATCTCTCCAGAGAAACCTACTATGTCCCATAACCAATACATTTCATTCATACTAGAGTCATCCTATTATTAGGAAAACCATTAAACATCTTACAGTCAGCATTATAGTTTCAACAATACTGTAATCACTTTCTTAATACACATTCTTTAGAATATTCCTCATAATATCCCTTAATTATTTTAACTTTCTTTATGTATTAATTTAAAACATAGACTCTTATTTACATATGCAAGTGTATATAAAATCCACTATAACTCAACAATATCTATATATAGATATACAGTATATGGTAAATAAAATTGGTCCAAGCACAGAACCTTGTGGAACTCCTTGATTAACGTTGGTGGTCATCAAGGCTTCATCATTTATGAATAGAAATTGAGATCTATCTAATGAATAGGATTGAATTAAACCAGCTTAGTGCGGTACCTTTAATGCCAATCGACTGATCTAGTCTCTAATGAATGCTGGTTCACGCGTTTGTTAATTTCAGACTCGATTACTGCAACTCCTTATTATCAGGCTGCTCTAATAAGTCTCTTAAGTCCCTCCAGTTGATCCAGAATGCTGCAGCTCGTGTATTCACGAAAACTAAGAAAAGAGATCACATTACTCCTGTATTAGCTGCTCTGCACTGGCTCCCTGTGAAATCAAGAATCACATTTAAAATTCTTCTCCTCACCTACAAAGCCTTGATTGGTGATGCACCATCATATCTTAAGGAGCTTGTAGTACCATATTGCCCCACTAGAGAGCTGCGCTCACTAAATGCGGGGCTACTAGTGGTTCCTAGAGTCTTAAAAAGTAGGATGGGAGCCAGAGCCTTCAGTTATCAAGCTCCTCTTTTATGGAACCAGCTTTGTGATATTGGGCTATACAAAATAAACTGAATTGAATTGAATTAATAGGATGTGATGGTCAATGGTGTCGAATGCAGCACTAAGGTCTAACAAGACAAAACAGAGCTAACTCCTTTATCTGATGCAATTAGGTCATTCGTAATTTTCGTCAGTGCTGTCTCTGTGCTGTATGTTTTCTAAATCTGACTGAAACTCCTCAAATAAACTATTATTATATAGAAAGTCACAACTGATTTGCGACTACTTTCTCAAGGAAAGATTGGCCTGGAGTTAGCCAACACCTCTGGATCAAGAGTGGGCTTCTTCAGGAGAGGTTTAATTACAGTGGTACATGGCTTGTTAGTAAAGACACATTGCTAATATTAATAATCACATTGATAGTGCTGCCTTTTTACACCTACTTAACATTTAAAAAATCGGGCACATCTTGTCTCAAAGCGATGCAGAAAGATTAGTTCACACATTTGTTACTTCTAGACTAGACTCATTATCATGCTTGTTCTAATAAGTCTCCTAAATATCTCCAGTTGATGCAGAATGCTGCAGCTTGTGTACTCACAAAAACTAAGAAAAGATATCACATTACTCCTGTATTAGCTGCTCTGCACTGGCTTCCTGTAAAATCAAGAATCAAATGTAAAATCCTTCTCCTCACCTACAAAGCCTTGATTGGTGATGCATCATCATATCTTAAGGAGCTTATAGTACTATATTACCCCACTAGGGACCTGTGCTCACTAAATGCAGGGCAATTGTGGTTCATAGAGTCTTAAAAAGTAGGATGGGAGCCAGAGCCTTCAGTTATCAAGCTCCTCTTTTATGGAACCAGCTTCCACTTTGAGTCCAGAGGGCAGACACAGTTACCACATTTGAGAGTAGACTGAAGATGTTCCTCTTTAATAGTGCTTATAGTTAGGGCTGAATCAGGTTTGTCTTGGTCCAACCCCCAGATATGCTATAGGCCTAGACTGCTGGGGGACAGCTTAGGATACACTGAGCTCCTCTCTCCATCTGGATGAATTCATGTCTTTTCAATGCACATTACTAACTGTACTTCTTCCCTCGAGTCTTTGTGCTTTCTCACCTCTTAGGTTTCGATGGATCATGGCTGTGTCTGGAGCAGGTCCTGCCTCTTGCCATGGCCCTGCTGATGCCCCCTTCTATCTACGTGCATCATGGTTATCTGGATAGTGGTCATGCCTACTACTCATTATATGAATAATTTCTGTCATATTCATTGAATGTGCTGTAACTCTGTTACATTGTTAATTCTGTACACATGACATCTATTGCTTCTGTCCATCCGGGGAGAGGGATCGTCCTCTGTTGCTCTCCTGAAGGTTTCTTCCCTTTTTTCCCCATGACAGGTTTTTTTGCCTTTTTCGGGCAGTTTTTCCTGATCCGATGTGAGGTCCTGGGACTGGGATGTTGTATGTGTACAGATTGTAAAGCCCTGTGAGACAAATTTGAACATTGTAATTCTGGGCTATACAAAATGAACTGAATTGACGGCAACTACGCTTGTTACTGTACGTGCAAGAACATATTTGTATGTAAAATGCAAATACTTTATCATTACATCTGTGCAATAATAACAAACATGTAATTGAAAGTGAAACCTCTGACCAGTCTCATCCACCATGAAAGATCGGCAAAAAACTTTGAGACAAAGCAGCCAGGAGGACAGAGAATAGGAGAAATAATTGATTCAGACTGATGTCTGTGTTCTTTATTCTTTGTAACATTTGCTCAGGAGTTATTTATTTTATTAACATTTCACACATGTTTCCAATGAGAAATGAATGACATTATATAGTGATTTTGCTGATGTTTACATAACTGTTGCTGTTCTAGAAATTATATTTAGATATTGTTTAAACATTTATATAAATTCTAATCCTGTTCTGAATGTATTTCTTTAAAAAAATATACATGAGTTTTTAAAAGCAATTATTTAAAAGTAAAGTAGCACTTTAATACAATCTTTAAGATACCTTCTCCTACCTGAGGGCCACCATAGTTGAGTTGAGAGATATTTAGTTGGTTCCAATCTGCATTTTACCACTAGATGCCACTATATCTTACACACACTTAAATAGTCTATCCAAAGAATCCTTTTTTTTTGGATGATTATTTAATAACCTACACATTGTTATTACTGGACTGCATGCCTGCAAAGGATGTGTCTTTATACTTGTTTTGTTCAAACTGAGTGCTGCATTTGACACCATTGATAATCACAACTTGAACATTTGAGAATGTTTCACCCCCGGTGTGTGAAGGAGAGGTACCGCAGATCCTTCCTGCTTGTACTATACAATTTTCTGTTGTAAATCCTGTCAATATCCCTGCTGCTGCTGACCTAATAAAGGATTATCTTATCTTATTTAATTGGCATTAAAGGAACCATGCTGCTAGTTGACCTCCTATTAATATATCATCCCAGTTTGCACAAAGGTGAATCCTCCATGCACGCCAAAGTCAGACAGAGTTCCACAAGGTCCCGTGCTTCGACCCATTCTATTCACCTCTATATGCCTCGTTTCAGCAGTATATTTTAGAAAACACAACATGTTATTGTTATGCAGATGATACCCAATTATATCTATCCATCAAGCCACACAAAATCAACCGGTTAGCTTTATGTTCTTAAGAATGCCTTAAGAACATATACACATAGATGACCTGCAATTTTCTGATTTTAAACTCAAAAGTTATTGTCCTAGGCGCTCAACACCTGCAAAACTAATTATCTAATAGTAATAGTAAAGTTACTGCAGATTGCATTGCGATGGCCTCCAGCCCATGGGGAATCTGAATTATCTTTGATCAGCATATGCTCTTTAACTCCCATATGAAGCAATCTTCTTTCACCTATGTAACATTGTAAAATCAATCAGATCCTGTCTCAAAATGATGCAGAAAGATTTATCCATATATTTGTTGCTTCTAAACTAAATTATTGCAAGTCCTTATCAGGCTGCTCTAATAAGTCTCTCCAGACTCTCCAGTTGATCCAGAGTGCTACACCATGTGTACTGACAAGAACTAGGAAGGAGATCATACATATTACTCCTGTATTAGCTTCTCTGCACTGGCTCCCTGTTAAACCCAAAATAGAATTCGAAATCCCCCTCCTCACCTACCGATCCCTAAATAGTCAGGAACCATCATATCTGAAAGAGCTCATGTTCGTACTGTCATGTCATCTCTCTTGGGTACATTGGTATTGCTTATAATTGTTTTACCATATAAAGGGCCTTGAGTATCTTTTTTTTTTTATGCTATACAAATTGTATTATTGGATATCTTTTAGCAACATCGCATACGTTGCAGCATTGGGCATTCATTAGTGGAATCGCATACATTGCAGTGCCATTGTTGTGATATTCAACGCATTGCCCATATTATCTTATTATATTATATTGTCATATCTGTTAGGTAGCGCCACATCCTATTTTTACTAGTTGTTCATGTTTTTGTATTTCCTTAATTTTGTCAGGCTATCTGCTTCATCATTGTCGTTGCTCGTAATTGCTCACAATCATCGTTTTTTAATAAGTAACGTCACGTATATCGAAGTTGATGTCTTATACATCGAATTACTAATTCTCAGGTCAGCAGCTCCTGACCCCTCTTGGCTAAATCTGTTTAATGTCTTAGGGGGGATGTATGACTCATCGAAAGGTGCAGGTTATGGTGACTTACTGCTTGGCGAAATCTCTAAAATGTCTTGCCATCATTCCAGTACACTAGCCACGTAGTCTCAGCTCAAACTGTTACTATTTATGTTACCGCTGACCATTAGCCATTGCTGGCTAGAGCCACACATTACAAGCATGACATTGCTGTCTTCAAGCCATCGCTGGCTATGATTTAAAAAAAAGTAGCTCTCATACATTCTCGGGTCAGTGCTGACCAAGTCATTGTAGTGCTCAACTCATTCATGGTAAATTGCAGATTCTAATCACTTACCTTCAAGTTCTGTCATGCTCCTTGTTATGACTCATTGATCATTCGTGACCAGTTAATTCCCGCTTGGTAAGTAAACCTTCCTTTGAGGGAGATATTAGGCTGAGGTTTGATTTTACTTATTTTTCCTATTGCTTGTTTCAGATGAGATGTCTGGTCCGGGAAGTCAATGGAGTCAATGTCATAGATAGTTGAGATGGAGGCTTTTTGTATAGGGGCCAAAGTGAGCAAGGAGTCAATCAAACATCCGGGGGAGTGATTAGGAAAGTGGGGATATTCAGACTTAAGGTGTCCAATCTGTAGAAAGCAGAAAAAGTCAGCTTTAGGCAGCTCAAATTTAGAATCAATAATCCTTCCCCATCCTTATAAAAGTATTTAATACTACGTAGGCCTTTGTACAAAAAGTAGGGTCGGACACAAGGGGTGAGAATAAGTGGTTTCTAAAGGCTGGAGCTAAAGCAGAAGGTTTGCAATGTTTACAGAATTGTATCCAGATGTTGAGGGAGTAACTATTGGATTATCTGAAATCCCGTGGGTTTTAAGTGGCAGTCGTGCTGTGATAAAGAATTGAAAGGAGAACTTGGAAGAGAATAGGGGGTGAGCGGACCAGCGGGTTATATCGGATTTACAGTAGTGAACAAGCGGACGGAGGTTCTTGGTGAAGAGATCCTTAAATGATGGTATAATTGTTGCGATATGTGGTTGCAGACCCAAACGCAAACCAGGGAGTAGAAGTGGGGAAAATAGTTTATTGACAGGGAAACAGCTACGGAGAAACAGGCGGGGAATGGCAGGGAAATCTAGGCCGGGGAATCCAGGCAAGGAACAGCAGAAAGACTGGGGAACTGGGAGGCTGGATGACTGTTCACCTGTACACATGACATCTATTGCATCTGTCTATCCAGGGAGAGGGCTCCTCCTCTGTTGCTCTCCTGAAGGTTTCTTCCCTTTTTCCCCTGTGAATGAGTTTTTTCTATTTTCTGGGAGTTTTTCCTGATCCGATGTGAGGTCCTGGGACAGTGATGTGTATGTACAGATTGAGGCAAATTTGTCATATGGGGCTATACAAAATAATCGGAATCGAATTGAACGATTGAGAACAAAAAGACAGGGCCAGAAGCAAGGAAAAAACAATTAGGGTAAATATCTCTCAAGTAAATTGTCAACAGAGCAGCCAGGAGCAGTCACTACCAGGTTAGTTGAGAGGAACCGGGGTAGATATACAGCAGGGTGATTCATGGATTGAAGGCTGCTTGGTTGCTTGAGCAGGTGAGGTTATTGTAATCAGGGAGCCGGGAGGAGATCAGTTTGGAGCCACAGTACAGGCAGGAGGCACGGCTTGGCCGTGACTGTAACGACCGCCCCTAGCTATCTAAATCCTTCCAAGGTCACCTTGAATGGAAAGCGAGATTGTGGTGGTTCCTTGGCTAACGCATTTATGGGGAGAAGTTCACTTTTATGAAAGTTTAACCGGAATAAACAGAATATTTTCCAAATTTAAGTCGAATATATTTGACAACTGAAAGGGATGAGACAGGATTGGAGATATATAACAAGAGATCCTTCGCATATAGTGACCGTTTTTTTGGGTGATTCCTATCCTGGAAATGCCCTTGAATCCCTCCTCACCCCGGAGCCAGATAGCTAAAGGTTCAATGACAAAGGCAAACAAAAGGGGTGAGAAGGGACAACCTTGTCTGGTGCCACGGCATAACGCAAAAGGGCAGGATTTCACCCCGTTAGTGAAAATGGAGGCAGTTGGTGAGTATTAGAGCAGGCTACAAAGTCTGAGCTGAAGCAAAATCTTTCCAGAATATAGTATAGATACTTCCATTCGACCCTGTGGAAGGCCTTCTCAGCATCTAAAGATAATATTGCCTCAGGGGTGTCATGGTTTGGAGACCTGATTATGTTGAGCAGCCTAGTGTTAAAATGAGGAGCTCCTTCTGGCCATGAAGCCCATTTGGTCTTTAGAGATCAGAGACGGTAGTGCCGTCTGCAGATGTGTAGCTAGAATGTTGGCTAGTGCATGTCCTCTTGCATGTCGTCCACCATGTTTCTGCAGCCACCCAGAACAGGCAACAGGCTCTCTATAGAGAGCCTACAGCATTTACATTTTGCCAAAACGTGCCAATTAGGGTCCGAGCGACTGACAAAGTCAGTCCGAGAGGACCCTATTGAAATTGTTAGGGTTCTTATTATTCCGGCTTTTTATTTTTGAACATTGGGAGCATTTTTGGGGTACGTTTTTAAAACTAACCAAATTTGGCAGGCTTGTCAGGCTTGATGAAAATAGCTAGTCAAATTTTTGAATTTCGTAGTTGCTCTCTAGCGCCCCCTCAAATTTTGACCCACAACCTCCGATTGACTTTAAGTTTTTCACACATGTTCACTTACACCTGCTCTACAAAAAAGCCTCTCAGACCAACTAAGGTCCACCTACTTAGATTTTCCGCCATTTTGAATTTTGTGAAAAACACCTAATTGACTTTCTTAACTACATGCTTGGTTCAAATCAACAAAACCTGATATCAATCAAATCATTAAAGCCAGATGACCTAGAATATGTCAACCGTTTATTTATACCTGTTCTACCCTCCATCATCATGGGAAAGGTCTCTCCCCAACAAGATGGACGAGCTAGCGGCGCTAACTCGCCATCAGAGCGAATACCGGCAGTGTAGCCTCATGGTGTTCATGGAGACTTGGCTAACGGAGCTAATTCCGGACACGCACGCTACGCTGGACGGGTTCCGCATCATACGGGCGGACAGGACAATGGAGAGCGGTAAGAGGAAGGGAGGGGGACTGGCAGTGTTTGTTAATGATAGATGATATAACTCTGGGCACATCACTGTTAAAGAGCAGACCTGCACAACGGACATTGAGCTGTTAGCATGAGGCCACACTATCTGCCAAGGGAATTCTCGCATGTTATCATGGTGGCTGCGTACATCTGCGTACTCTGCTGACGCTGAAGCGTCCTGTGACGTCATCCACTCAGCGACGAGCAGGCTGCTGACACAACACCCCAATGCCCTCCTCCTTCTCTCTGGGGACTTTAACCATGCCCCTCCGTCCTCCACTCTGCCCACATTCACCTAGTACGTCACATGCCACACCAGAGACAATAAGACACTGGATCTCCTCTATGCCAACACCAAGGAGGCATACTCATCATCACTTCTCCCTCCCCTGGGCCGATCTGACCACAACCTGGTGCACCTCCTGCCTGTGTACACCACTCTTGCACAGAAGCAGCCAGCTGTGACCCGCACAGTTAGACAATGGACCGATGGAGCCGAGGAGGCTCTGAAGGACTGTTTTGAGACAACTGTGTGGGAGGTATTCAGTGATGCCCATGGGGAAGACATCGACGGTCTCACCGACTGCATCACAGACTATATCAACTTCTGTGTTGAGAACACCGTACACACCAGGACTGTACGGTGCTTCTCAAATGGCAAACCCTGGATCTCTCCAGAGATAAAGGCACTCAAGGAAAAGAAGAGGGTCTTTAGATCTGGCAACAAGGAGGAGCTGAGGACTGTGCAGAGGGAGCTGAGGATGAGGATCAGGGAGGGTAAATATGTCTACAGGACCAGCTGCAGCAGAACAACACCATCGGGGTCTGGAAGGGTCTCAAGGCGATTTCTGGGTTCAAGGGGCTCAACCAACAGCCTGAGGGGGACCATAAATGGGTGAATGATCTGAACTCATTTTTTAAACAGATTTGACCAGCCATCCAGCCCTCCCCCCACCCAGACCTCCCTGCTGCTGCTGCGGATTACCTCCCCTCCCCCTGCACCTCCCCCCTTTCTACAGCACTCGGCTCCCCTTCACCCCTCTCATACTCAGCACTCTATGACCGGCAACCCACCCCCACTCCAACACCTCACAGCACCACACCCCCCAGCGTGTCCCGTCACCAGGTGAGGAAGGAACTGAGAAGGATCAAGGTGAGGAAGGCCACGGGTCCAGATGGCATCAGCTCAAGGCTCCTCAAATCGTGCGCAGACCAACTGTGCGGGATAGCGGAGCACATCTTCAACTTGAGCTTGAGGCTGGGGAAATTACCACAGCTATGGAAGACATCCTGCGTGGTACCGGTACCAAAGACACCGCGGCCCAAGGACCTCAACAGCTATAGGCCGGTGGCGTTGACATCCCACCTGATGAAGACCCTGGAGAGGCTGGTCCTTGTCCATCTCCGCCCCCTGGTGAGCTCATCCCTGGACCCACTTCAGTTCGCCTACCAATCTGGCATCGGGGTGGGTGACGCCGTCATCTTCCTGCTGCAGAGATGCCTCTCTCACCTGGAAAAGGCTGGAAGCACTGTGAGAGTCATGTTCTACGACTTCTCCAGTGCCTTCAACACCATTCAGCCTTTGCTCCTGAGGGACAAGCTGGAGCAGACCGGGGTGGAACACCACCTCACTGCATGGATCCTGGACTACCTCACCAACCGTCCACAGTATGTGCGGATACGGGAGTGTGAGTCGGATCGGGTGTCCTGCAGCACAGGGGCTCCACAGGGAACCGTTCTGGCTCCATTCCTCTTCTCCATCTACACATCGGACTTCAAACACAACTCTGCCAACTGCCACCTGCAAAAGTTCTCTGACGACTCTGCGATCGTCGGCCTCATCTCGGCCGATTATGACAGGGAACTGAACCAGGATTTCTTACAATCCAGGACTTCTTCTCCAGATCAACTCCAGCAAGACCAAGGAGCTGATGTTGGACTTCCGCCGGGGTAAACGCTCTCCTCCAACACCAGTGAGCATCCAGGGACTGGACTTGAGATTGTGAAGTCTTATAAGTACCTGGGTGTTCACTTGAACAATAAACTGGATTGGTCTGACCACGCTCATGCACTGTACAAGAAGGGACAGAGCAGACTCTTTCTGCTGAGGAGACTGAGGTCCTTTGGGGTGCAGGGAGCACTCCTGAAGACCTTCTTCGACTCGGTGGTGGAATCAGCAATCTTTTATGGAGTGGTCTTCTGGTGCAGGGGATCACAGCAGCTGACAGGAGGAGACTGGACAAACGGGTGGGGAAGACCAGCAGTGTGCTGGGGTGTCCTCTGGATACTGTGGAGGTGGTGGGGGACAGGAGGATGATGGCCCTGATGTACCACCCCTCCCACCCCATGCAGGTCACTCTGGCAGCGCTGCACAGCTCCTTCAGCCACCGGCTGATTCATCCCCGGTGTCTGAGGGAGAGGTACCGCAGGTCCTTTCTCCTCGCTGCTGTCAGGCTGCACAACAAGCTGAGCTGAGCTCCCAGTAGGCCACAAACACTTCGGACTTCGCACTGAACAGCACTTTAGCCCACCCACTGGTGCAATACTAATATGTTTAATTTTTTTATTTTATACACTTTATTCTATTTCTACTCCGTCTGTATATATAATATTCTTCTTGTTTTTACTCTTTTACTTTATTTCTGTTTACTGTTATTATACTACTTGTTTTTTACTTATTACTGTGAGCAATGCTGCCGTAATCCTGTAATTTCCCCACTGAGGGACTAATAAAGGATTATCTTATTTTATCTTATCTTATATCTCATTGTGGTAAGGATCTATGGCCCAATGAACATCTTAGTGGCGTGTCTTGTTTTTCAATGCTCACAGCGTCAACACTATTGGGACTAATCACTTTCCAAGGTGCACATTAACTTGCCTTAACTTGCAAAAAAAATCTTGTGCGATTTGAAGACTAGGGGGCGCTACAATAATTCGCCGAAGTTGGACGTTTTTCGCATATATAACTTTTTTTGCCGTTAAACATTTAACGTTATCTCCCACAAAAAAAATTCCGATAGACTTCAATCTTCTTTCCAGGATGATAAGAAGGCCTTGAGCATGATTATTCTGCAAAAAAACGTTGTTTTCACCCACTCTCACATGTCGTTAAAAAAAAAAAAAAAAAATCCCACTTTCTGTTTTTGGTTATGCTAGAGACTGTTGCTGTAACTAAACCAATCTTTCCAAAAATAATCATGCATGATGCCAGTCAAGCCCTGAACACATTTCCAAGAAGAAACATTCAAAATTGTCATTGGAACACCTACACTATGTGAGTTCCGATCAAGTTCTTTCAGCAAACCAGTGGTACAGTGGGATAAACACCTGACTTGAGTGCTGGAGTTGTGTGTTCAAATCCAGGCCAGGGCAAATTCTTTTATCCCTTTTTTTTATTTACATGACAGGGTCTAGACTTCACGTAGAGACACGTGATGCATGTATCTGTTCACATTCTCAAAGCGCCCCCTACTGGCCAAAACAAATGA
>NC_046972.1:1547793-1570767 GCF_009769545.1 Cyclopterus lumpus
AGAGAGGTCTAATAACTACAAATATGATGTAGAGGTATGGAGTCTTTACAATATCATGGTGTGTGTTCACAGGCAGTGGCACAGTCGATTTTGATGAATTCTTGGTTATGATGGTTCGCTGCATGAAGGAGGAGAGCAAAGGAAAATCAGAGGAGGAGTTGGCTGAACTGTTTCGCATGTTTGACAAGTAGGTTTTCTTTGTATTTATTTTCTCTCACTGCATAAAGCCACTTAAAAATGCTAAAGACACATCACTTAGTTAATGGTAAAGGGACTGTACTTGTATAGCACTAGTCTTCTGACAACTCAAATGGACCTTTTCTAGTCTTCCGATCACTTCGGACCGCTTTAACTTTACATGTCATCATTCACACTGATGGCAGTGGCTAAGGTGCCACCTGTCCATCAGGAGTAACTAACATTTATAGACACATCCATACACCGTAGGCACAGCTACGGGAGCAATTTGGGCTAAAGTGCCTTGCCCAAGGACACATCAACTGGGCTAGCGGATCGAACCGCCGATCCTCTGATTGATCAAATGCGCTTTAACACAACATATCATCATTCACCCATTCACACACTGATAGCAGGGGCCACCAGGGAAGGCGCCATGCACCTGCCCATCATGACCCTGCTTTTTACTGAGCCACCTTAATAAAAGAGAAATCAATACTGACTTCCACTAGTTTATTGTCAAACAAAGCTCTTTTGGTGACTTTGATAGCCAAAACATGCCAACCCTAGAAGGCATGATGTGGTTCAGCATAGTACAGTCAGAATAGCTTGGTGTTAAAGAGGTTAAAAAAATATTCCAGATGAGTATAAAACTGATTTCTTGTGTTGAGGAATGGAGATGGCTACATAGACTTAGAAGAGCTGAAGACCATGTTGGCGTCCACTGGAGAGGCCATAACTGAAGATGACATTGAAGAGCTGATGAAGGATGGTGACAAAAACAATGATGGAAAAATTGATTATGATGGTACGGGTGCCAGCACATTAGTAACACAACACACACAATGTATCCTACAATGTTGAAATGCAAAGATTTTACATTTGCAATTAAAGTTGGCAGGACACATCAAGTCCTCCGAACTGAACAACATACTGTATGTTTGCCATCAACTTCCACAACAATTATGAGCATTCCTTTGTCATTGAAAGAATCAGTCAAAATAATCAAAAATTAAAAGCCGGTACTCTACTTGTAACTTGTGAAGCTGTGCAAGTCCCATCAGTTTCCACAGAATAAAAGCCTTGTACTCTACTAGCGACATGAGACTGGAGTAGGTCTCAGGCACCTGATCGTGCAGAGCTTTATATGTAAAAATCAAGGCCTTGTCCACAAGTAGAGGGGTATTTTTGTAAATGTCGTTTTTTTTAATGTATTTTGTGCTTTTGCCCATTCCCAAATGGCAATTTAGGTGCCTGAAAAAAAATCTTGCCACGGTGAAGATTTTCACAAACTCTGCTCTCGGTCTTGACTAGTAGACAGGGAAACAAAGGCAACATACACACATCTACTAATGGCAGACGTGGTTAAATAACCTTGCTCAGAGGCGTCAGAATGCAAGAGAAATTAAGAATTAAAAAATTTAGAATTAGGGGCAGTACTCCTGAATCTCGTATCGTGTCCGATTTGTCCCGATAATTTAACTAATCCTGAGTTTTGATTAGTTACTGACATGGGGGGAAGGGTATGGCTCAGGCGCAGAGAGAAAAAGGCAGGACTCCAGGCATGTGAACAAAAGAATCTTTACTGAAAGTCTCAAAATCAAAAACACAGGCTGGATAGCGAAGTCACACGGAGAACAAACAACAATCTGGCGGAGGACAAGGGAAAGAATGGGAGCATATATAGGGGGAACCACAGGTGAAGGGCATAACTAATCAAGGAGACAGAGGAGTGGCAGGTGGAGGGAATGAGTGATTAGCAGAGGCAGAAAACTAACAGGGTCTTACAGTTACAGCATAATACAACCTTAAAAACTGAACATTAAACATTGTTTCTGTTTTTCACAGATGGGCACTGTTGCATCTTCATGAATTATTACTTGTTTTTGCCGTGTAATGGTGCTACACAAAGCGGTAATGCATAGCTAGAACGATGTTGATTTAAAACATTGACTGTACAAAATTAAAATATTCATTGCTAAAGTTGGGCCCAGTGACCTGGGACCTGATGAAGATCCATTCAAAAAGCAAAAAGTTACTGCAAGTAAATAGTAATGGTATATGGACTTGTATTTGTATAGCCTCTTTCTAGTCTTCCAACCACTCAAAGTGCTGGGATGTAGGGTAAGGAATGAAAGGGTGAATCATGAATGAAGGAGACCAATGACGGACAGATGACTTTCGGTGGATGGTGGGAATTTGGGGAGTAGAGACTTTTGAATGGGGGCTGGAAGGTCTGATTATGCAGAGTCCCCCCGTGGTACCTGTCATCAAAGAGAGCGAGAAAGAGAGAGAGAGAAAGAGGGGGTTGAAGAAGGACAAAGAGGAAGTCAATGTGTCCGTTGTATTTAAATACGTTGTGTAGAGGAGATATGTTTGGTGCGTAGTCCTTGTTCCTGAACAAAGTTTTAAAATGTAATCTTGTGTGGATATCATTTTTCTTTTTAGAATGAAGGAGGAAAACAGCTATTTTGCAAAAATATACGTGAAAGGGTGGATAGGCCTTAAAATTTAAAAAGTGAATCCTGAACTTAATAGGAAGCAAATGTTAAGAAAATAAAACAGGTCTAATATGAGTAATCATCATCAACAGCCTCGCAGCAGTGTTCTGGGCCATTAGACAGCTCAGAGGTGACTTGTTGAGACAGCTGAAAATGCAATGTTGTAGTCGGGTGATATAAAAGCGTAAATGATCATATTCTCCTAACTTCAATACTACTGGGTTTTAGAAACAGGAGAATCAATGACATGTCATGTCTTCTATACGTATATATATTTATTGACTTTGTACATTCTCTCTGACAGAGTTCCTTGAATTCATGAAAGGTGTTGAATAAAGGATTCAGATGGAGGCCTCACTGCAGCATCATCTAGGGCGATTCCTGAAGATATGCCTCCATCTTTAGTCTGCATTTAACAATACAACCACACCTGTCCTCAGCGGATGCCTGTCCTGTCTTTTATTCTATTATTATTATAATGATGATGAATTAAAATGTCATATAAAAAGGATTTTTTCCATTAAAAAGATTTTTTTTAATTACATATTGTGTCTGTCATTATATGTCAATCTTAAATCTTTGTTAAAATAATACAGTTATTTTATTCTTTTAGAATATTGTAGATTGGAAGGTATTAAATCCCATATTAGAGACCAAACAATGTGCATAGTCAGGGCTATAAGTATTTCGGCTGTGACACAATCTTTATTATTTTCCTCTTTACATGACTTTGCACAGATTTGAAGTGCAAGTTCAGTAAGGAAGACCATACCCCTTAATCCTCATACGTCTGCCAATTATTTCTCACACATGGTCATTCATTGTTTACTCACTGTCATCGTTCTGCGCCGTCAACCATGACACCAGCTGCACTGGGTTGGTCTCCACAAGCCACCACTGCACCAGGTTGACCTCCATCCTCCTGCTCTACAAAAAATGCCTCTCAGACCCCTAAGGTCCACCTACTTAGATTTTCCGCCATTTTGAATTTTGTGAAAAACACAAAATCGACTGCCTTTACTACATTCTGGGTCCAAATCATAAATAAATGATATCAATCAGATCATTGAAGCCAGATGACCTAGAATATGTCAACCGTTTTTGATATCTCATTGGGTTAAGGGTAGAAAAAAAAGTGATGAAAAAATCAACCCTGGCCACACAACTTCCTGGCCACACAACTGAGAAGCCGTGAAAAGTCAGTGAATAATCATCCTCAAGGCCTTCAGATCATCCTGGAAAGAAGATTAAAGTCGATCGGATCTTTTTTGTGGGAAAAAACCTTAAATTTATAACGGCGAAAAGTAACAAAAACGAGCGAGAAACGCGAAAAACGGCCAACTTTGGCGAATTATTGTAGTGCCCCCTAGTGTTCAAATCGCATGTTAAGGAATGCAATGTGCACATATGCTGCACATTTCGAGTGATTAGTCCCAATAGTGTTGATGTTATGAGCATTGAAAAACAAGACACGCCCCTAAGATGTTCATTGGGCCATAGATCCTTACCCTAGACAGCCGATTCCCCCCCACAATCGTTTCCCCGGCACATTAGTGAACAAATCACAACTCATCTGGGCCATTTCAGGGTATTTTCCTTTATTTTAAAACAAAGTGTATTGATACAGACACACACATATAGCAACGCACGTGTCCATTCCCCGCGGGTGTTCGCGATTGCGAGGGGGGATGATTCCGAGTCAGACTGGTGTTATACGACGCTTGTCAAGATGGACAGTTCATCTCCACCCTCTTGCGATAAACCACCAGCCTTTCGTTGTAAAAATCAACAGAGCCGATCCTCTCAGCAAAGTTGCAGTTTGTCATCTGTAGAGTCTCTCTTTTCACCACTCTTGGTTGACTTTGCACCAGCAGCTTAAGCATTTCCTCCATTGCGTTGTCACTGGTTCTCAATTGTGCAAAGCGAAAGGTTAAATCCCTGATGGACATTCACTCTCACCCACCCCTCCGTGTTTGGCATTCTCCACCACTGTGATGTCTTGAGAGGTTGGGATCAGCTTGTGAGGTCTGAGTGCACAAAACAGGACGATAAACAGTGGTTTCCAACTCAAAATTATGTATTTAGAAAAAGGATAAACTTAACTCCGGCAGAAAAGCCGTACATAAAACAAACATAAGTATCCTGACCTTCTTCCCTTTCTCACCCATCTTATTAACACCTCCCTCTCAACCGGCTGTTTCCCTAACTCTCTGATCTTAGCGGGCGTGTACAGGTCCCGGGGCGAAGCAGGGCGATTTTCCACGCCACGATTTTCAGCTTCAACAGAGGATTAAATGGATGCTGTGTCACTGAAAGTCTTCGCGACAATGTTGTATATTGTATATTAAAAAGCCTGTTGGAATCGCATTCTCCTCTCCGTAAAATGTGTAAAAAATGATCTGCTGGGGGTGAAGATTCTATAATCTTTTGTTTAAAAAAAAAAAAGGTACTGAATGCACAAAAAACAAACAACAACAATTAAAAAAATAATAATAGTCAATTATAGTGGACACCAGGACAAAATATATCTATTTAATGACTCAACACTGTTGTAGGAGACAGAACTCAAGCAGAGAGGATTTTGTAGCGGAGAGAGGGAGAATTAGATTTGGAGCTTTCAGATGAAGAAAGAGAGAGAGATGACGATGAGTTTGAGCCTGGTGAAGAAGACGATGCAGGAGACTCAGATGAGCAGACAGACTCAAAGACAGACAGGGATGAGCAGGAACTTTTTGGCTCAGGGGCCACAATGACTTTTAAAATGTGACAGACGGGCCAGGCCGGGCCAGTATCAAATGGATGGAGAGTGTTTGTGTGAACCAAAATGAATTACAAGTAAAAGCCAATAACTAAAAAACTAAAGAGGTTTGATGTGCGTTAGTTACAGTATGCTGAGGAAAAATACTCTGGATGCAGCCGGCAGTTAATCTTACAACTGTTAATTAAGTAAAATACGAACATTGTACCCAGGCATCCATTCTGCATCAGGCATCCATTCCTTATCAAACGCCACATAAGAGGAAAACAACATGTTCACAAGTAGTGAACAAGTACTGAACAAACTAAGACTCAGATAAAAACTGTTACGTGACGTGACTGAAGCTGACTCAGACACAGAAACTCTGCTAAAGTTGAGACAGATTAGACAAGAACTGCATCCTGGTTATCGAACAACATACACACACACTGATTAGACAAACGCTGGAGGTGGGATCGTGAGCCAAGAGGGTGGGACCACCCTGTGCTCCAACCAGAGGAGTCCAAAGTCTAAAACAAGAGACTCCTCCTTCTATTTTTCAGCCAAACATGCTTGTCCTGTTGATCGTGTTGGTCACCAGACTTTTGTTCTACCGCACTTGAATAAATCCACTTGTTTTGATTTTAACTTTGCCGTCCTGGTCATCTTTTTGGTCATCGGACAAAGAAGTGCGAGTCCTGTCTGCTCTGGGACTGTTATGTACAAGCGCTCATGAGATGGCGAGCGCAGCATGCAGTATACTACCTATGTGTGGTCACTCAGTACAAAGGGTGGGAAATGGTAATAACGGCGGGTACCGATTGGGGCAGCGTCCCGCCAGTCAAAAACGCCACATATGATTCAGAGGTTCTACCTGTTCAAAATGGCACAAAACCCGCTGATACATTTGCATAGTAACCCTGGAGGACTGACCATAACTCACCCAAAACTAACAGATTCAGGAACCTACTCTATAGGTATTCACGAGTCCGGCAAAGACCGCATCGGGGACATAACTATAGAAGTAACATCAAAAACAAAAGCTTCAGCGACCCATACTGAATAAATAGTTGTGAAACTAGAATCCAATGCTTTGGCCAATTTTACTGCCAATGACCAATTGGAAATGGAAACAGGTTTTAATGGAGTCCGTAACCTATGGCTTGTTGTATTTACCTGTGCATACGTTGTTAAAACACACACACACACAGAAGTCATGGCCTCTGGGACCGATTTCTGACCTTTGTCTCAGAGAGCAGGCACGTACACGGAAGTCATCATTGCCTGTGCCGTGTCTGATAAGGCGCAAGGGCTTCTGGGACCTGTGTCAGAGAGCAGGCACGTCTCCCTATATATACTCTGTACAGATATGTATCAGCGTTGCGTTGAGAGTTGAGTGTTGCGTTGTTGCGTTGTTGCTTGCTTGTTCTGCTTTTTGGGGCGCTCTGCTTTCTTGGCTACGCTCAATCATTTTGTAACTTCCTGAAAAGGACAGTTTAATTTGTAAAGCTACTTTGCCAATAAAAAAACCCACTCCCATTGTGAGACTGGGGATAAAACTAAATTAACCGGGCTACACTCCGTGTTTTCACGGCCTCCTCCAGATGCCTGATGGACAACATCTAGCCTGACTTAAAAAGGGTAAGTAAGTACCTGCAGGAAAACTATTCGTTTCCTCGACAAAGCAAACCAGCTTAGAAGAAGAGACTAATAACGTTCAACTTTTGAATACTGGACTGAAATAGATGCTATTAGGCATATTATTTGTATTAATGGGACAGATCCAATCGCAGACCTAAATGACGGACCAGTAAACGAAGGGTTAGCTCAGAATAAGTGTTTTGTGTTTGACGACGACGCCGCAGGCTTCAACAACTTAGGTATACGGCCAAAACTCAAAACCTATCTAGCTCTTTAGCATGCGCTGCTGCTCGTCCCAGACTGACCACTGCCCCTTTTCCAATCAACCCAGTAAATGATGTCGCTGGCTTTGAATGCATGATGAGATTGTTTTCACCAGGACCAGAAGTTATAAATAACTGTAAAACCTTAAGTATCTTGTTCCCTGCAGTATCACCCACAATGCCGCCTATGGGGGTTCTGTCCTACCCAGGTTATTATACTTGCTTATTTGGAAACGGTACGAACAGGTATGGGAAGCTGGGTGAGTTGCCCTCTAACTACTGTCATAACACCATAAAAGTGGGAACAATTGTCCCTGACTGTACCGGATGTTCTAACCTAACCAGCGAACTATTCAATAACCAAACCACCGCACTAGCTGATGTATGGTGGATCTGTGGGCCAAAGAAATAGTTACGTCCCATTCTGCCAAAAGAATGGTCAGGGACATTTGCTATGAACAGACTGCTGTTGCCAATAACCATGGTAACGCTCATTAGTGAGGACTTAGATAAAATTGCCGAAGCCTCCGCGATCCTGCTCAGAAAAGAGAGACGGATGAAGTGTTAAAGAAATGTCGGCCGGATTTGGAGCATGGGATCCTGATGCTCCGTTGGGGAACATGGGAACTAGTGTCTATTTTGATGCCATTGGGGTTCCCAGGGGAGTCCCAGATGAATTCAAAGCCCGCAATCAGATAGGGCCTGGGTTTGAATCTATTTTTCTTTGGATCACCGTGAACAAAAATGTAGATTGTATAAATTACATTTATTACAATCAGCAGCATTTCCTCAACCACACACACCCGCGATGCCATAAAAGGTTTGGCTGAACAGCTCAATGCAACTTCCTTGACTGCATGGCAAAATAGGATGGCACTGGATATGGCCGAAAAAGGGTGTGTGTGTAAAATGTTCGGAGAAACCTGCTTCTCTTTTATTCCTGAAAACACTGCCCCAGATGGGAGCATTACTAAAGCATTGGCGGGACTCACTAGTCTCTCTAATGAACTTGCTGAGAACTCCGGTATAGATACAGACCCTTTCACATCCTGGCTTGACTCCATTTTTGGCAAGTATAAAGCAGTGTTTTTTTCAGTGGCTGTCTCCATCGCCATATTTATCGCCCTACTCTCCTGCTGTGGGTGTTGTTGCATTACCTGCCTCAGGTCCCTTTCAAATCGCCTGATTGAAGTGGCTATAGAGAAAAAAGATGCTCACTATGGCCAACAAATGCTCTTGTTGGGACCATACGTTAACCTAGAAGATGGTTTGAGCGAACCATATGAGGGTCTGACAGAAGACAAAAAAGGGGAGGGATATGACAAATACTGACATTTCCAAAAGAAAGGACGAAGTAAAGGCCTAAGCATAGACAAATGCTCAGATTGATAGAATTCACACCATTAAGGTGTGAAAAAGGGGATTTTTTAATAAAATAAAATACAAACATTGTACCCAGGCATCCATTCTGCATCAGGCATCCATTCCTTATCAAAGGCCACATAAGAGGAAAACAACAAGTAGTGAACAAGTTCTGAACAAACTAAGACTCAGATAAGAACTGTTACGTGACTGAAGCTGACTCAGCCACAGAAACTCGGCTAAAATTGAGACAGATTAGACAAGAACTGCATCCTGGTCATCGAACAACATACACACACACTGATTAGACAAACGCTGGAGGCGGGATCGTGAGCCAAGAGGGTGGGACCACCCTGTGCTCCAACCAGAGGAGTCCAAAGTCTAAACAAAGAGACTCCTCCTTCTGTTTTTCAGCCAATCACGCTTGCTCTTAAAGACAATATAACGCTAAAGTTTCCCTTGGAAAAGTCAGTCTGTTACCGAACGATGCTTTAAGTTGACTTCACCCAGACCTGTGCTGCACGTTAAATACTTTGTTGTCACCGGACTTTTGTTCTACCGCACTTGAATAAATCCACCTGTTTTGATTTGAACTTTGCCGTCCTGGTCATCTTTTTCCCAACCTTCGACACAACTCTAAAACTCTTGAGGTCCGAACCCCGTCTCCGGCGACAGAAAGTGATACGCCAAATTCAAATTACCAAAACTCTTCGAAAGTTAACGTTTTACAACGTGATTCCAAAGGATTCTGAACACTAAGAATCGGCGCTTTCCAGTGTTCTGCGGTAAATTCCTGTAATCGTTAAAAAAACAAAGGTAAGTGTGTAATGGTGTGCACGTCATGTGTAATCAATCACGAGTACCTGTCCACAACCTTATAGAAGTATATCTACACACCAGTACCATACCCCAAGAAGAGATGTGAGGTTGAATCGTACCTCTATTCCAGAGTCAATAACCTCAACTGCATTTGTCCTCGGGTCAAAGCGGCCCTCGTTATATACCCCCCCAAAAAAATACAATAAAATAAATAGCCTCTACCGTTGTCCTCGGATCAAAGCGACCGCCGTTTACCCATGACAATGAGCCTGGGACAAACAGATTATGTGTTGTGTGTGTGTGTGTGTGCACGTGTGCATGTTTGCGTGTGTTTTTGTGTGGAGGGGAAGAGTGGAGTTCAGCATAGAACTTGTGGTCATTGTCGTCGGTGCGCACTGATTAAAGGCTCCTTAGCAAAGGCAGTTTGACCCACTTGGACACGGGGTGTATGCTTGTTGAGTGAGGACAACTTATAAGACCATAAAAATATGGAGATGCAGCTTTGAGGCAGTAAAGTAATGAAACCATCAGGTATTCATAAAAATGTCATGAAACTTGTAAGGCTTGTGTTCTGAGAGACTTTCTTGAAGAAAATCAATGAACTTTGTATTCTTTAGGAAAACTCATTTTTGGCCTGTTCCAAGGCTGAAACGTCTTTTAAGACCATAAAAATATGGATATGCAGCTTTGAGTCAGAAAAGTAATGAAACCATCAGGTATTCATAAAAATGTCATGAAACTTGTAAGGCTTGTGTTCTGAGAGACTTTCTTGAAGAAAATCAATGAACTTTGTATTCTTTAGGAAAATTCATTTTTGGCCTGTTCCAAGGCTGAAACGTCTTTTAAGACCATAAAAATATGGAGATGCAGCTTTGAGTCAATAAACTAATGAAACCATCAGGTATTCATAAAAAAGTCATGAAACGTGTAAGGCTTGTGTTCTGAGAGACTTTCTTGAAGAAAATCAATGAACTTTGTATTCTTTAGGAAAATTCATTTTTGGCCTGTTCCAAGGCTGAAACGTCTTTTAAGACCATAAAAATATGGATATGCAGCTTGGAGGCAGTAAAGTAATGAAACCATCAGGTATTCATAAAAAATCATGAAACTTGTAAGGCTTGTGTTCTGAGAGACTTTCTTGAAGAAAATCAATGAACTTTGTATTCTTTAGGAAAATTCATTTTTGGCCTGTTCCAAGGCTGAAACGTCTTTTAAGACCATAAAAATATGGAGATGCAGCTTTGAGTCAATAAACTAATGAAACCATCAGGTATTCATAAAAAAGTCATGAAACTTGTAAGGCTTGTGTTCTGAGAGACTTTCTTGAAGAAAATCAATGAACTTTGTATTCTTTAGGAAAATTCATTTTTGGCCTGTTCCAAGGCTGAAACGTCTTTTAAGACCATAAAAATATGGATATGCAGCTTTGAGTCAATAAACTAATGAAACCATCAGGTATTCATAAAAATGTCATGAAACTTGTAAGGCTTGTGTTCTGAGAGACTTTCTTGAAGAAAATCAATGAACTTTGTATTCTTTAGGAAAATTCATTTTTGGCCTGTTCCAAGGCTGAAACGTCTTTTAAGACCATAAAAATATGGAGATGCAGCTTTGAGTCAGAAAAGTCAGGAAACCATCAGGTATTCATAAAAATGTCATGAAACTTGTAAGGCTTGTGTTCTGAGAGACTTTCTTGAAGAAAATCAATGAACTTTGTATTCTTTAGGAAAATTCATTTTTGGCCTGTTCCAAGGCTGAAACGTCTTTTAAGACCATAAAAATATGGAGATGCAGCTTTGAGTCAATAAACTAATGAAACCATCAGGTATTCATAAAAATGTCATGAAACTTGTAAGGCTTGTGTTCTGAGAGACTTTCTTGAAGAAAATCAATGAACTTTGTATTCTTTAGGAAAATTCATTTTTGGCCTGTTCCAAGGCTGAAACGTCTTTTAAGACCATAAAAATATGGATATGCAGCTTTGAGTCAGAAAAGTAATGAAACCATCAGGTATTCATAAAAAGTAATGAAACTTGTAAGTCTTGTGTTCTGAGAGACTTTCTTGAAGAAAATCAATGAACTTTGTATTCTTTAGGAAAATTCATTTTTGGCCTGTTCCAAGGCTGAAACGTCTTTTAAGACCATAAAAATATGGATATGCAGCTTTGAGTCAGTAAAGTAATGAAACCATCAGGTATTCATAAAAATGTCATGAAACTTGTAAGGCTTGTGTTCTGAGAGACTTTCTTGAAGAAAATCAATGAACTTTGTATTCTTTAGGAAAATTCATTTTTGGCCTGTTCCAAGGCTGAAACGTCTTTTAAGACCATAAAAATATGGAGATGCAGCTTTGAGGCAGTAAAGTAATGAAACCATCAGGTATTCATAAAAATGTCATGAAACTTGTAAGGCTTGTGTTCTGAGAGACTTTCTTGAAGAAAATCAATGAACTTTGTATTCTTTAGGAAAATTCATTTTTGGCCTGTTCCAAGGCTGAAACGTCTTTTAAGACCATAAAAATATGGATTTGCAGCTTTGAGTCAATAAACTAATGAAACCATCAGGTATTCATAAAAATGTCATGAAACTTGTAAGGCTTGTGTTCTGAGAGACTTTCTTGAAGAAAATCAATGAACTTTGTATTCTTTAGGAAAATTCATTTTTGGCCTGTTCCAAGGCTGAAACGTCTTTTAAGACCATAAAAATATGGATATGCAGCTTTGAGTCAGAAAAGTAATGAAACCATCAGGTATTCATAAAAATGTCATGAAACTTGTAAGGCTTGTGTTCTGAGAGACTTTCTTGAAGAAAATCAATGAACTTTGTATTCTTTAGGAAAATTCATTTTTGGCCTGTTCCAAGGCTGAAACGTCTTTTAAGACCATAAAAATATGGAGATGCAGCTTTGAGTCAGAAAAGTAATGAAACCATCAGGTATTCATAAAAATGTCATGAAACGTGTAAGGCTTGTGTTCTGAGAGACTTTCTTGAAGAAAATCAATGAACTTTGTATTCTTTAGGAAAATTCATTTTTGGCCTGTTCCAAGGCTGAAACGTCTTTTAAGACCATAAAAATATGGAGATGCAGCTTTGAGTCAATAAACTAATGAAACCATCAGGTATTCATAAAAATGTCATGAAACTTGTAAGGCTTGTGTTCTGAGAGACTTTCTTGAAGAAAATCAATGAACTTTGTATTCTTTAGGAAAATTCATTTTTGGCCTGTTCCAAGGCTGAAACGTCTTTTAAGACCATACAAATATGGATATGCAGCTTTGAGTCAGAAAAGTAATGAAACCATCAGGTATTCATAAAATGTCATGAAACTTGTAAGGCTTGTGTTCTGAGAGACTTTCTTGAAGAAAATCAAGGAACTTTGTATTCTTTAGGAAAATTCATTTTTGGCCTGTTCCAAGGCTGAAACGTCTTTTAAGACCATAAAAATATGGATATGCAGCTTTGAGTCAGAAAAGTAATGAAACCATCAGGTATTCATAAAAAGTAATGAAACTTGTAAGTCTTGTGTTCTGAGAGACTTTCTTGAAGAAAATCAAGGAACTTTGTATTCTTTAGGAAAATTCATTTTTGGCCTGTTCCAAGGCTGAAACGTCTTTTAAGACCATAAAAATATGGATATGCAGCTTTGAGTCAATAAACTAATGAAACCATCAGGTATTCATAAAAATGTCATGAAACTTGTAAGGCTTGTGTTCTGAGAGACTTTCTTGAAGAAAATCAATGAACTTTGTATTCTTTAGGAAAATTCATTTTTGGCCTGTTCCAAGGCTGAAACGTCTTTTAAGACCATAAAAATATGGATATGCAGCTTTGAGTCAGAAAAGTCAGGAAACCATCAGGTATTCATAAAATGTCATGAAACTTGTAAGGCTTGTGTTCTGAGATACTTTCTTGAAGAAAATCAAGGATCTTTGTATTCTTTAGGAAAATTCATTTTTGGCCTGTTCCAAGGCTGAAACGTCTTTTAAGACCATAAAAATATGGATATGCAGCTTTGAGTCAATAAACTAATGAAACCATCAGGTATTCATAAAAATGTCATGAAACTTGTAAGGCTTGTGTTCTGAGAGACTTTCTTGAAGAAAATCAATGAACTTTGTATTCTTTAGGAAAATTCATTTTTGGCCTGTTCCAAGGCTGAAACGTCTTTTAAGACCATAAAAATATGGATATGCAGCTTTGAGTCAGAAAAGTAATGAAACCATCAGGTATTCATAAAAAGTAATGAAACTTGTAAGTCTTGTGTTCTGAGAGACTTTCTTGAAGAAAATCAATGAACTTTGTATTCTTTAGGAAAACTCATTTTTGGCCTGTTCCAAGGCTGAAACGTCTTTTAAGACCATAAAAATATGGATATGCAGCTTTGAGTCAATAAACTAATGAAACCATCAGGTATTCATAAAAATGTCATGAAACTTGTAAGGCTTGTGTTCTGAGAGACTTTCTTGAAGAAAATCAATGAACTTTGTATTCTTTAGGAAAATTCATTTTTGGCCTGTTCCAAGGCTGAAACGTCTTTTAAGACCATAAAAATATGGAGATGCAGCTTTGAGTCAATAAACTAATGAAACCATCAGGTATTCATAAAAATGTCATGAAACTTGTAAGGCTTGTGTTCTGAGAGACTTTCTTGAAGAAAATCAATGAACTTTGTATTCTTTAGGAAAATTCATTTTTGGCCTGTTCCAAGGCTGAAACGTCTTTTAAGACCATAAAAATATGGAGATGCAGCTTTGAGTCAATAAACTAATGAAACCATCAGGTATTCATAAAAATGTCATGAAACTTGTAAGGCTTGTGTTCTGAGAGACTTTCTTGAAGAAAATCAATGAACTTTGTATTCTTTAGGAAAATTCATTTTTGGCCTGTTCCAAGGCTGAAACGTCTTTTAAGACCATAAAAATATGGAGATGCAGCTTTGAGTCAATAAACTAATGAAACCATCAGGTATTCATAAAAATGTCATGAAACTTGTAAGGCTTGTGTTCTGAGAGACTTTCTTGAAGAAAATCAATGAACTTTGTATTCTTTAGGAAAATTCATTTTTGGCCTGTTCCAAGGCTGAAACGTCTTTTAAGACCATAAAAATATGGATATGCAGCTTTGAGTCAGAAAAGTCAGGAAACCATCAGGTATTCATACAAATGTCATGAAACTTGTAAGGCTTGTGTTCTGAGAGACTTTCTTGAAGAAAATCAATGAACTTTGTATTCTTTAGGAAAATTCATTTTTGGCCTGTTCCAAGGCTGAAACGTCTTTTAAGACCATAAAAATATGGAGATGTATATTTGAGGCAGTAAAGTAATGAAACCATCAGGTATTCATAAAAATGTCATGAAACCTCCAAGTCTTGTGTTCTGAGAGACTTTCTTGAAGAAAATCAATGAACTTTGTATTCTTTAGGAAAATTCATTTTTGGCCTGTTCCAAGGCTGAAACGTCTTTTAAGACCATAAAAATATTGAGATGCAGCTTTGAGTCAGAAAAGTAATGAAACCATCAGGTATTCATAAAAATGTCATGAAACTTGTAAGGCTTGTGTTCTGAGAGACTTTCTTGAAGAAAATCAATGAACTTTGTATTCTTTAGGAAAATTCATTTTTGGCCTGTTCCAAGGCTGAAACGTCTTTTAAGACCATAAAAATATGGATATGCAGCTTTGAGTCAGAAAAGTAATGAAACCATCAGGTATTCATACAAATGTCATGAAACTTGTAAGGCTTGTGTTCTGAGAGACTTTCTTGAAGAAAATCAATGAACTTTGTATTCTTTAGGAAAATTCATTTTTGGCCTGTTCCAAGGCTGAAACGTCTTTTAAGACCATAAAAATATGGAGATGCAGCTTTGAGGCAGTAAAGTAATGAAACCATCAGGTATTCATAAAAATGTCATGAAACTTGTAAGGCTTGTGTTCTGAGAGACTTTCTTGAAGAAAATCAATGAACTTTGTATTCTTTAGGAAAATTCATTTTTGGCCTGTTCCAAGGCTGAAACGTCTTTTAAGACCATAAAAATATTGAGATGCAGCTTTGAGTCAGTAAAGTAATGAAACCATCAGGTATTCATAAAAATGTCATGAAACTTGTAAGGCTTGTGTTCTGAGAGACTTTCTTGAAGAAAATCAATGAACTTTGTATTCTTTAGGAAAATTCATTTTTGGCCTGTTCCAAGGCTGAAACGTCTTTTAAGACCATAAAAATATGGATATGCAGCTTTGAGTCAGAAAAGTAATGAAACCATCAGGTATTCATACAAATGTCATGAAACTTGTAAGGCTTGTGTTCTGAGAGACTTTCTTGAAGAAAATCAATGAACTTTGTATTCTTTAGGAAAATTCATTTTTGGCCTGTTCCAAGGCTGAAACGTCTTTTAAGACCATAAAAATATGGAGATGCAGCTTTGAGTCAATAAACTAATGAAACCATCAGGTATTCATAAAAAGTAATGAAACTTGTAAGTCTTGTGTTCTGAGAGACTTTCTTGAAGAAAATCAAGGAACTTTGTATTCTTTAGGAAAATTCATTTTTGGCCTGTTCCAAGGCTGAAACGTCTTTTAAGACCATAAAAATATGGAGATGCAGCTTTGAGTCAATAAACTAATGAAACCATCAGGTATTCATAAAAATGTCATGAAACTTGTAAGGCTTGTGTTCTGAGAGACTTTCTTGAAGAAAATCAATGAACTTTGTATTCTTTAGGAAAATTCATTTTTGGCCTGTTCCAAGGCTGAAACGTCTTTTAAGACCATAAAAATATGGAGATGCAGCTTTGAGTCAATAAACTAATGAAACCATCAGGTATTCATAAAAATGTCATGAAACTTGTAAGGCTTGTGTTCTGAGAGACTTTCTTGAAGAAAATCAATGAACTTTGTATTCTTTAGGAAAATTCATTTTTGGCCTGTTCCAAGGCTGAAACGTCTTTTAAGACCATAAAAATATGGAGATGCAGCTTTGAGTCAATAAACTAATGAAACCATCAGGTATTCATAAAAATGTCATGAAACTTGTAAGGCTTGTGTTCTGAGAGACTTTCTTGAAGAAAATCAATGAACTTTGTATTCTTTAGGAAAATTCATTTTTGGCCTGTTCCAAGGCTGAAACGTCTTTTAAGACCATAAAAATATGGATATGCAGCTTTGAGTCAATAAACTAATGAAACCATCAGGTATTCATAAAAATGTCATGAAACTTGTAAGGCTTGTGTTCTGAGAGACTTTCTTGAAGAAAATCAATGAACTTTGTATTCTTTAGGAAAACTCATTTTTGGCCTGTTCCAAGGCTGAAACGTCTTTTAAGACCATAAAAATATGGATATGCAGCTTTGAGTCAGAAAAGTAATGAAACCATCAGGTATTCATAAAAAGTAATGAAACTTGTAAGTCTTGTGTTCTGAGAGACTTTCTTGAAGAAAATCAATGAACTTTGTATTCTTTAGGAAAAATTATTTTTGGCCTGTTCCAAGGCTGAAACGTCTTTTAAGACCATAAAAATATGGAGATGCAGCTTTGAGTCAATAAACTAATGAAACCATCAGGTATTCATAAAAATGTCATGAAACTTGTAAGGCTTGTGTTCTGAGAGACTTTCTTGAAGAAAATCAATGAACTTTGTATTCTTTAGGAAAATTCATTTTTGGCCTGTTCCAAGGCTGAAACGTCTTTTAAGACCATAAAAATATGGATATGCAGCTTTGAGTCAATAAACTAATGAAACCATCAGGTATTCATAAAAATGTCATGAAACTTGTAAGGCTTGTGTTCTGAGAGACTTTCTTGAAGAAAATCAATGAACTTTGTATTCTTTAGGAAAATTCATTTTTGGCCTGTTCCAAGGCTGAAACGTCTTTTAAGACCATAAAAATATGGATATGCAGCTTTGAGTCAGAAAAGTAATGAAACCATCAGGTATTCATAAAAATGTCATGAAACTTGTAAGGCTTGTGTTCTGAGAGACTTTCTTGAAGAAAATCAATGAACTTTGTATTCTTTAGGAAAATTCATTTTTGGCCTGTTCCAAGGCTGAAACGTCTTTTAAGACCATAAAAATATGGATATGCAGCTTTGAGTCAGAAAAGTAATGAAACCATCAGGTATTCATAAAAATGTCATGAAACTTGTAAGGCTTGTGTTCTGAGAGACTTTCTTGAAGAAAATCAATGAACTTTGTATTCTTTAGGAAAACTCATTTTTGGCCTGTTCCAAGGCTGAAACGTCTTTTAAGACCATAAAAATATGGATATGCAGCTTTGAGTCAATAAACTAATGAAACCATCAGGTATTCATAAAAAAGTCATGAAACGTGTAAGGCTTGTGTTCTGAGAGACTTTCTTGAAGAAAATCAATGAACTTTGTATTCTTTAGGAAAATTCATTTTTGGCCTGTTCCAAGGCTGAAACGTCTTTTAAGACCATAAAAATATGGAGATGCAGCTTTGAGTCAATAAACTAATGAAACCATCAGGTATTCATAAAAATGTCATGAAACTTGTAAGGCTTGTGTTCTGAGAGACTTTCTTGAAGAAAATCAATGAACTTTGTATTCTTTAGGAAAATTCATTTTTGGCCTGTTCCAAGGCTGAAACGTCTTTTAAGACCATAAAAATATGGAGATGCAGCTTTGAGTCAATAAACTAATGAAACCATCAGGTATTCATAAAAATGTCATGAAACTTGTAAGGCTTGTGTTCTGAGAGACTTTCTTGAAGAAAATCAATGAACTTTGTATTCTTTAGGAAAATTCATTTTTGGCCTGTTCCAAGGCTGAAACGTCTTTTAAGACCATAAAAATATGGAGATGCAGCTTTGAGTCAATAAACTAATGAAACCATCAGGTATTCATAAAAATGTCATGAAACTTATAAGGCTTGTGTTCTGAGAGACTTTCTTGAAGAAAATCAATGAACTTTGTATTCTTTAGGAAAATTCATTTTTGGCCTGTTCCAAGGCTGAAACGTCTTTTAAGACCATAAAAATATGGAGATGCAGCTTTGAGGCAGTAAAGTAATGAAACCATCAGGTATTCATAAAAATGTCATGAAACTTGTAAGGCTTGTGTTCTGAGAGACTTTCTTGAAGAAAATCAATGAACTTTGTATTCTTTAGGAAAATTCATTTTTGGCCTGTTCCAAGGCTGAAACGTCTTTTAAGACCATAAAAATATGGATATGCAGCTTTGAGTCAGAAAAGTAATGAAACCATCAGGTATTCATAAAAATGTCATGAAACTTGTAAGGCTTGTGTTCTGAGAGACTTTCTTGAAGAAAATCAATGAACTTTGTATTCTTTAGGAAAAAATAATTGTTGGCCTGTTCCAAGGCTGAAACGTCTTTTAAGACCATAAAAATATGGATATGCAGCTTTGAGTCAGAAAAGTAATGAAACCATCAGGTATTCATATAAATGTCATGAAACTTGTAAGGCTTGTGTTCTGAGAGACTTTCTTGAAGAAAATCAATGAACTTTGTATTCTTTAGGAAAATTCATTTTTGGCCTGTTCCAAGGCTGAAACGTCTTTTAAGACCATAAAAATATGGATATGCAGCTTTGAGTCAGAAAAGTAATGAAACCATCAGGTATTCATAAAAATGTCATGAAACTTGTAAGGCTTGTGTTCTGAGAGACTTTCTTGAAGAAAATCAATGAACTTTGTATTCTTTAGGAAAATTCATTTTTGGCCTGTTCCAAGGCTGAAACGTCTTTTAAGACCATAAAAATATGGATATGCAGCTTTGAGTCAGAAAAGTAATGAAACCATCAGGTATTCATAAAAATGTCATGAAACTTGTAAGGCTTGTGTTCTGAGAGACTTTCTTGAAGAAAATCAATGAACTTTGTATTCTTTAGGAAAACTCATTTTTGGCCTGTTCCAAGGCTGAAACGTCTTTTAAGACCATAAAAATATGGATATGCAGCTTTGAGTCAGAAAAGTAATGAAACCATCAGGTATTCATAAAAATGTCATGAAACGTGTAAGGCTTGTGTTCTGAGAGACTTTCTTGAAGAAAATCAATGAACTTTGTATTCTTTAGGAAAAATTATTTTTGGCCTGTTCCAAGGCTGAAACGTCTTTTAAGACCATAAAAATATGGATATGCAGCTTTGAGTCAGAAAAGTAATGAAACCATCAGGTATTCATAAAAAGTAATGAAACTTGTAAGTCTTGTGTTCTGAGAGACTTTCTTGAAGAAAATCAATGAACTTTGTATTCTTTAGGAAAATTCATTTTTGGCCTGTTCCAAGGCTGAAACGTCTTTTAAGACCATAAAAATATGGATATGCAGCTTTGAGTCAGAAAAGTAATGAAACCATCAGGTATTCATAAAAATGTCATGAAACTTGTAAGGCTTGTGTTCTGAGAGACTTTCTTGAAGAAAATCAATGAACTTTGTATTCTTTAGGAAAACTCATTTTTGGCCTGTTCCAAGGCTGAAACGTCTTTTAAGACCATAAAAATATGGATATGCAGCTTTGAGTCAGAAAAGTAATGAAACCATCAGGTATTCATAAAAATGTCATGAAACTTGTAAGGCTTGTGTTCTGAGAGACTTTCTTGAAGAAAATCAATGAACTTTGTATTCTTTAGGAAAATTCATTTTTGGCCTGTTCCAAGGCTGAAACGTCTTTTAAGACCATAAAAATATGGATATGCAGCTTTGAGTCAGAAAAGTAATGAAACCATCAGGTATTCATATAAATGTCATGAAACTTGTAAGGCTTGTGTTCTGAGAGACTTTCTTGAAGAAAATCAATGAACTTTGTATTCTTTAGGAAAATTCATTTTTGGCCTGTTCCAAGGCTGAAACGTCTTTTAAGACCATAAAAATATGGATATGCAGCTTTGAGTCAGAAAAGTAATGAAACCATCAGGTATTCATAAAAATGTCATGAAACTTGTAAGGCTTGTGTTCTGAGAGACTTTCTTGAAGAAAATCAATGAACTTTGTATTCTTTAGGAAAACTCATTTTTGGCCTGTTCCAAGGCTGAAACGTCTTTTAAGACCATAAAAATATGGATATGCAGCTTTGAGTCAGAAAAGTAATGAAACCATCAGGTATTCATATAAATGTCATGAAACTTGTAAGGCTTGTGTTCTGAGAGACTTTCTTGAAGAAAATCAATGAACTTTGTATTCTTTAGGAAAATTCATTTTTGGCCTGTTCCAAGGCTGAAACGTCTTTTAAGACCATAAAAATATGGATATGCAGCTTTGAGTCAGAAAAGTAATGAAACCATCAGGTATTCATAAAAATGTCATGAAACTTGTAAGGCTTGTGTTCTGAGAGACTTTCTTGAAGAAAATCAATGAACTTTGTATTCTTTAGGAAAATTCATTTTTGGCCTGTTCCAAGGCTGAAACGTCTTTTAAGACCATAAAAATATGGATATGCAGCTTTGAGTCAGAAAAGTAATGAAACCATCAGGTATTCATAAAAATGTCATGAAACTTGTAAGGCTTGTGTTCTGAGAGACTTTCTTGAAGAAAATCAATGAACTTTGTATTCTTTAGGAAAATTCATTTTTGGCCTGTTCCAAGGCTGAAACGTCTTTTAAGACCATAAAAATATGGATATGCAGCTTTGAGTCAGAAAAGTAATGAAACCATCAGGTATTCATAAAAAGTAATGAAACTTGTAAGTCTTGTGTTCTGAGAGACTTTCTTGAAGAAAATCAATGAACTTTGTATTCTTTAGGAAAATTCATTTTTGGCCTGTTCCAAGGCTGAAACGTCTTTTAAGACCATAAAAATATGGATATGCAGCTTTGAGTCAGAAAAGTAATGAAACCATCAGGTATTCATAAAAATGTCATGAAACTTGTAAGGCTTGTGTTCTGAGAGACTTTCTTGAAGAAAATCAATGAACTTTGTATTCTTTAGGAAAATTCATTTTTGGCCTGTTCCAAGGCTGAAACGTCTTTTAAGACCATAAAAATATGGATATGCAGCTTTGAGTCAGATAAAGTAATGAAACCATCAGGTATTCATAAAAATGTCATGAAACTTGTAAGGCTTGTGTTCTGAGAGACTTTCTTGAAGAAAATCAATGAACTTTGTATTCTTTAGGAAAATTCATTTTTGGCCTGTTCCAAGGCTGAAACGTCTTTTAAGACCATAAAAATATGGATATGCAGCTTTGAGTCAGAAAAGTAATGAAACCATCAGGTATTCATAAAAATGTCATGAAACTTGTAAGGCTTGTGTTCTGAGAGACTTTCTTGAAGAAAATCAATGAACTTTGTATTCTTTAGGAAAATTCATTTTTGGCCTGTTCCAAGGCTGAAACGTCTTTTAAGACCATAAAAATATGGATATGCAGCTTTGAGTCAGATAAAGTAATGAAACCATCAGGTATTCATAAAAAGTCATGAAACGTGTAAGGCTTGTGTTCTGAGAGACTTTCTTGAAGAAAATCAATGAACTTTGTATTCTTTAGGAAAATTCATTTTTGGCCTGTTCCAAGGCTGAAACGTCTTTTAAGACCATAAAAATATGGATATGCAGCTTTGAGTCAGAAAAGTAATGAAACCATCAGGTATTCATAAAAATGTCATGAAACTTGTAAGGCTTGTGTTCTGAGAGACTTTCTTGAAGAAAATCAATGAACTTTGTATTCTTTAGGAAAATTCATTTTTGGCCTGTTCCAAGGCTGAAACGTCTTTTAAGACCATAAAAATATGGATATGCAGCTTTGAGTCAGAAAAGTAATGAAACCATCAGGTATTCATAAAAATGTCATGAAACTTGTAAGGCTTGTGTTCTGAGAGACTTTCTTGAAGAAAATCAATGAACTTTGTATTCTTTAGGAAAATTCATTTTTGGCCTGTTCCAAGGCTGAAACGTCTTTTAAGACCATAAAAATATGGATATGCAGCTTTGAGTCAGAAAAGTAATGAAACCATCAGGTATTCATAAAAAGTAATGAAACTTGTAAGGCTTGTGTTCTGAGAGACTTTCTTGAAGAAAATCAATGAACTTTGTATTCTTTAGGAAAATTCATTTTTGGCCTGTTCCAAGGCTGAAACGTCTTTTAAGACCATAAAAATATGGATATGCAGCTTTGAGTCAGAAAAGTAATGAAACCATCAGGTATTCATAAAAATGTCATGAAACTTGTAAGGCTTGTGTTCTGAGAGACTTTCTTGAAGAAAATCAATGAACTTTGTATTCTTTAGGAAAACTCATTTTTGGCCTGTTCCAAGGCTGAAACGTCTTTTAAGACCATAAAAATATGGATATGCAGCTTTGAGTCAATAAACTAATGAAACCATCAGGTATTCATAAAAATGTCATGAAACTTGTAAGGCTTGTGTTCTGAGAGACTTTCTTGAAGAAAATCAATGAACTTTGTATTCTTTAGGAAAATTCATTTTTGGCCTGTTCCAAGGCTGAAACGTCTTTTAAGACCATAAAAATATGGATATGCAGCTTTGAGTCAGAAAAGTAATGAAACCATCAGGT